>NC_135811.1:45427667-45727667 GCF_964213995.1 Mustelus asterias | reverse complement strand
TGCACATTTGAAGCAGTAGACAACATTCTTGTTCCATCTTGGCAGCCAGTGAGGCACATAGTACTCCTTTGCCTGTTCTGCTGTGGATGCCTTTTTGGACTGCACTTTGCCTGGCACCTCTCCTCAACTCTGCCACTATGGGTGGCCCTGCAAGGACTTCCTGACAAGGAATCACTGGAATGTCTTTCCACCATGTCAAGGTGACAATCCACAGAGAAGTGCATTTAATTCACCGTTTTGGCTCAGAACTCAAAATCTTGCAAAAGGAAATCTCTCAGAAATTCTGACTATCAACAGGAATTGGCCATCCTAGTTTTCAATTATGTATTAATTTTTAATGGAATAGATGTTTAGCCATTATTCAACTCGCAAAAACTCAACTCTGCATTTAAACTGTGTGTTAGGCAGATCTTTAAACTCAGTCTATAACATTTCATTTTCTTCCCCTGCCAAAGACATGAATTGTTTTCTTTCTTTTGTGTATTTTGGCTGTTGTGAAACAATTACTTGAACCACGTTTATGACGAGCACTTCATTGGAAATGTGTGTTCCGCAGCATCACTCCACAAAGTCTGTTGTTGCCCAGAAAGATGTATCCAGGAATACAATGTACGACTCAGAACAAGTGTCACCTCCCATGGTGTAAAAATGTGGGGTTAAGTGGATTTTCCACAGCATAGTAACATTGCTAAGAAACTGGTGGCCCAGTTCTGAATTACAAAGCAAATATTGAAATTTATTGGCTTAAAAAAAAAACACCCAAGTTGACCGTTAACAAATGGCACTTAAGCGGAACGGAAAACTAGAATTTTAAAATGTATTTCTGGGGGAACAAAAACACTTATTTTGTTTAAGCTTCTGCATTTAGTATTGACTTTTGAAACAGCTCTGTTTACAAAAAGGTGGCAGGATTTGAATATAGCTGACATTTAAACATAACATGACTTTCCGTGGATGCCATTCCTCCTGTGCAAGTTAAACCCTTAAGCGCATTTATCAATTACAATAAAGGAAGTTACCTGCCATTTGTGAGTTATTTGCACATATAGGGTGCTAATGGAAATGTCACTCATGTGACCATTAATCCTGAAAATGTCATACACAAAGACTGGAGGAGGGCACTAAGTTCAAACATAAATCACAGGCAGCACTGTGGTTTCTGGAATGTACATCTGACAGTAGCCACAAATGCTCAACCAAGTAAGCTTCAACTATTTACTGTCCTGGCAGCCATACTCCAAATTTCAGTCAATTTGTCTCAGCTTTTGTTTAATGAACACAATTTATAACAGGCAACATTGCTTTAAGCAGAACTGACCAACAACTTTCTCAAAAGTTTATTGAAAGATCCTTCAATATATTAAATGTAGAAACATTATACATATTAATATATATTGAAAACACTCTCACTGAAAATATTTGCTTTTATTAAAAAGCCTCCTGGCCACACAACTATAAACATTCAAACTACATCACACTCAACTGTTTACTTAAAAACACTATCCCCGACTTACAATTCAAGTTCAATTTCCTCTGCTCCAACTAATGAGTCATAACTCCTGACTTGCTGGGCTACAACTCCATGGGTGCCCATTGTCTTTTGGCATATTACTGTAACTGAATCTTCAGTGTTCACCAACTTTTTTAAGCCATGCGAGAGGAAGATAAGAAGATGGGAAAAAGGCAAAAATCACTGCCAGACCTGAACCATTTTTCCAGCAGGGGTCCAAAGAACCCCGGCTACTCTGCATTTCAGAGGTACTGAGGTCAACCATAGCACCCTATCACTAACCATTATTTTCAAACAGTGCAAACAGGGATCTGGAATATCCTAGGTTATGTATGAAATTAAAGTCTAGAAAATGAATTTATAAACTGAAGTTGATGTATAATTATTAAAATGAGTCTTTTCATGAAGTATTTTTCTTTTCATTGATTAGAAAACAAAGTAGCACAACACCAAATACAAAGTTAGTGACTGTTTTCAGGCTTACTGCTGAACATAAATATTTTAACTCCCACCAAGAGGGAAGATGGTGGCATAGTGGTGATGTCACTGGATAAGTAATCCAGAGGTTCAGGTTAATGTGCTGTGGACATGGGTTAAAATCTCACCATGGCAGCAGGGGAAATTTAAAGTTTATTTATTAGTGTCACAAGTAGGTTTACATTAACATTGTAATGAAGTTACTGTGAAAATCCCCTAGTCGCCACACTCGGTGCCTGTTCGGGTACACTGAGGGAGAATTTAGCATGGTCAAGGCACCCAACCAGCACGTCTTTGGAGTGTGGGAGGAAACTGGAGCACATGGAGGAAACCCATGCAGGCATGGGGAGAACGTGCAGACTCCACACAGACAGTGACTCAAGCCGGTAATTGAACCCACGTCCCTGGCGCTGTGAGGCAGCAGTGCTAATCTCTGTGCCACCTGGAATATAAAGCTAGTTTCAGTAATGGTTTCATTGATTGCTGTAAAACCCATCCAGCTCACTAATGTCCTTTAGGAAATCTGCCATTCTTACTCGGTCTGACCGACGTGACTCTAGATGCACAGCAATATAGTAGCCTCGTAATGACCTGCAATAACCTAGCAAGTGATTCAATTCAGAGGCAATTAGGGATGGTCTTGCCTATGACACCCACATTCCATGGAAGAATAAAAAAGACCTGTTCACCTATCAAGCCTGTGCTTGATGATCGACACTGGCTCCTGGCCCAGCAATATCTCAATTTTAAAATTCTTAACTTTGTCCTCAAACTCCTCCTTCACCTCTCCCTCCGATCACTATAACTTCCTCTAGTCCACAAAGTCTTTGAGATCTTTGCTCATCCCATTCTGGCCTCCTTTAGAACATAGAACAGTACAGGCCCTTCGGCCCATGATATTGTGCCGAGCTTTATCTGAAACCAAGATCAAGCTATCCCACTCCCTATCATCCTGGTGTGCTCCATGTGCCAATCCAATAACCGCTTAAATGTTCCTAAAGTGTCTGACTCCACTATCACTGCAGGCAGTCCATTCCACACCCCAACCACTCTCTGCGTAAAGAGCCTACCTCTGATATCCTTCCTATATCTCCCACCATGAACCCTATAGTTATGCCCCCTTGTAATAGCTCCATCCACCCGAGGAAATAGTCTTTGAACGTTCACTCTATCTATCCCCTTCATCATTTTATAAACCTCTATTAAGTCTCCCCTCAGCCTCCTCCGCTCCAGAGAGAACAGCCCTAGCTCCCTCAACCTTTCCTCATAAGACCTACCCTCCAAACCAGGCAGCATCCTGGTAAATCTCCTCTGCACTCTTTCCAGACCTTCCACATCCTTCTTTACATCTCGGATTTTGATTGTTCCAATGGTGGTAGTTACTATTTCAGCCGGGTTGGCACCAAGCTCTGGAAGTCCCTCCCTAAACCTCTGTCTCTTTCTATCTCATCCTTTAAGCTAGGCTTTAAAACACACGATTGACCAAGCTTTTGGTCCTTTAGGAGCTTGGAGTCAAATCTTGATTGATAATGTTGTGAAGTGAAAACGTTAAAGCTACGTTAAAGGTGCAGCATAAATGCAAGTTGTTGTTTAGGTGTTTACATCAAGAGTTCAAAAAGATGCATCCAATTTGAGTGATTTTGAACTTTTATATACTTGAACGGACTGATGCAAAATCATACCTTGGGCTTCCGGTGGCCCCACCATCAACATGCCCGCATGTTTCAAAGGGTTTCAGATTTATTTTTAAAACTTTCAGAAATCCATAGTCATCCAAGTCATTTCACGCTGACATGTATTCTGCCTTCCTGGTCTGGTAATGGCTGTAACAGTGGTGCAGCACAGAGGGGCCTCTTCTTAAAAATAAAATCCCTGACTTAAGCCTCTAGCAGCCCCTCCCAATTGATCCCCTGCAATCTCCTGTTGCAGTGAGTATGCAGAAGGATGGCTGTATTTAAAAAGGAACAAAAACTTTGAAGCCCCAAACTCCTGACTGAAGCATGTTCTCTTCACTCACCAACACAGCAATCATCGAAAGACAATAGAAGGCTGATGGGGAAAGTAAAAAGGTAAACTCATTGAAACAACCAGAGAGCAGAAGAGAAAGAACCAAGATGCTGTAGATTCATAGAATGAAATAAAATTTCAAGAGGCGGCCTCAGTAGATTGGAAATGGCAACAAAAGGCCAGCTACTACAATGCAAAGTAGGAATTGTGCAACATAAAAGGGAAAAAAGAATTTAAACAAAACAATTCAACAAAGTACAACCAAGGGAATAAATTAAAGGAAGAGACCATTATTTATGCAATGATCTGGTCAATAGCCAAATCAGGGGATGCCGACTGCAGCAAAGCTTCGCACAAGATCATTCTCCCATGGAATTCAAAGTTGCTGCTAGGCATTCCCAGTACCACACTGTACAAAATGCATCCAAGGAAAGACATTATAAATAAAACACTACTCTGTGCCCATCTCTACCCCACCTACCTGCACTTTGGACTAGGAGGAGCCCTAATGCAGAGAGCATGAGGAAACCATCCCGACATTCAACAGCATCAATATATTCAATACAAAAGGAGTGGAAGCCAAGTAGTTCCAAAATTGGTTTAACATTCATATTGAATCATAGAACAGCCAACATAATAATCCCCAAAACAGCTGACCACTCATCCCATACCCATCTCTATATGTAACCTGCCAGTAAAGCTGGGGGGGGCAGTCAACTTTGCCAATGAGGAAACCCTTAATATTGTGCCATGAAGCACTCCCACTGACACTTCATTATCCAGAAGTGAAAAATACTAAGCCCAAGTACTTGCTCCCAACAATCCCACTGGCTGTCCCTGCTCCTCAAATGACAATGAGGCCATAATGATAACTAGATGATCACCTGCACGCCCCCTACTGACTGCCTGTTTGATGACAACATTTCCTTTTTCAAAGGAGTTCTGGGGATAGGTCTGAGAAAATCAAGTTATGATGGCCGCAGTAACGGGCTTTCCCTTGCTCGAGACATTAGTTTTCTGAAAATTGTGAATATACATCTCAAAAGGCTGCGTTGCAATGGTTGAGTTTGTACGAGGACATCAGCACTACTCTGCTGGGCAATCTTTAATACTTAATACTTGATAAATTTGTCTGCTGCATGGTACATTATTAGACTGTGCTGATCACAATCTCAGTTCCATTTACTTCATATTCCTCAACACCCTTGGCTACTGAAAAACGATCACACAAACAAAATACTGTGGGGATTGATGTTCCTACCAAGCTGCCTGGATGCAGCCTAAAGGCCACAGCACATGTCTGCATCTGTGCAAAAAACTTTTAAAAAAGACTGCACATAAAAACTAAATTTTAAAAAGGGTACACTGCAAATAATGAAATCAGAAATAAAAATAGCAAATGTTGACAATACTCAGTAGACCAGACTCCATATGTGTAGAGAGAAAGTTCATGTTTCAGGTCATTTCCCTTTCATCACTGAACTGAAACATTAACTCTGTCTCTCGCCAAAAATCTAACTTTGTTTCACATGACTCAGAATCTACAACCTTTTGAGGGAGATAGGTGCAGATTTCAATAATAGTTTGAATGAAAAGTATTTTCTGTTTACACTCCTAACTGGTCGTATTCTTACTTTAAAATTATGCCCCTTATTCAGAAACCCCCTTGCGAGAAGTAATTTCTCCATTTACCCTATAAATTCCTATCTTTTTCAAGACCATGATTATGTCAGCCATGGCTCCATGGTGAGCAGTCCCACCTTTGAGTCAGAGGCTCAAGTCCCACTCCAAAGACTGGATCACATAATCTAGGCCGACACTTCAGTGCAGTGCTGAGGGAATACAGCCTTTCAAAAGCGATACTAAACTAAGGATGTGTTTGCCCTCTTGCACAGACAAAGGATTCTTGGCACTCGAAGAGTAGAGGAATATTCCCTGCTGCCCTGGCCAACATTTAGCCCTGAACCAACATTACTTTAAAACAATTTACCTGATCATTATGTCATTGCAGTTGTGGGACCTCATGGGAAGGCAAGGCTAGCATTTATTGCCCTCAAGATGGTGATCTATCTTCTTGATAGATAAGATAGGTGCTGTTAGGGAAGGGGTTCAAAGATTCTGACCCAGTGACATGAGGGAGGGGCTATATAGTTCCAAGTCAGGAAGTGTAACTTGGAAAGGAACCTGCAGGTGGTGGTCTTCCCATTTGTTTGCTGCCCTTGTCCTTCCAGGTGGTACAGTTGACGATTTGGAAGATGACAATTGAAAGCAGTCTTGGCTGGTTGTTGCAGTGCATCTTCTAGATGGCACATGCTGTTGCCACTGTGTGCCAGTGGTGGAAGGAGTGAACATTTGCATTGGTGGATGGGGGTGCTGATCAAATTGACTGCTTTGTTCTGCATGCTGCTAAACATGGAGTTTTGTTGGACTTTACTCATCCAGGAAAGTACACTCTGACTTGGTGCCTTGGAGATGGTGCTCGTGCTTTGGGGAATCAGGTGGTAAGTTGGCTTGCTGCAAAATTCCCAGTTTGTAATACTTATATGGTTGGTCCAGTTAAGTTTCTGGTGAAAGACAGAGCAGGGTCAAGAGGCAGAGTGGCTTACTCCTGCTCCTAATTCGAATATTTGCACACCTGGCATTTGGATGAGCACTTGAAATATCATAACATTCAAGGATATGGGACAAATACAGGAAAATGGGATTAGCGTGTCTGAGTGGTAGTTATTGGTGCCGACTTGATGGGCCGAAGGGCCTTTTCTGCACTATATGCCTCTATGACACCTTGTCCAGCAGTGGCTACACTTAATATTTATTAAGCAGTGAAGTGTTTTCAGATATCCTAAGGTTGTGAAAGATAGTGTATAAATGCAAGTTCTTTCTTTATTTTTTTTAAAATTACCCCTCAACCATCTAAATTCAGGTGAATACCAAACCAAGTTTTTATGAAACCTCTCCTGAATTTAAAACTTTTAAGCCTGGTTTCAACCTCCAAGGCCAATACATCTTCCTTGATGTTCAGTGCCCAAAACTAAACTCATTACAGTAGAGGTCTGGTCAAGCCGCTGTAAAAATGAAGCGCTCCTTCCTCACTTTTGCGATACAATACCCTTGAGCTAAGGGTCAACATTCCATTAGCCGTTATTGGGTTTTCTACCTGTGCACAAGCTTTTAGTGATGTGTACATGGGCACCCAAATCCCCTTGTTTCTTCGGTGCTCCAAGGCTCATACAATGAAAATATTCTAATTTGTCTTTCTTCGATCTAAAGTGGATGACCTCCTATTTCTCCACATTGAACTGCATTTCCTTCATACTACAGTGGGAAAGTACCATAACAGTCTCTCAGCGGTCACATCACCACATTTGCCTCCACTAAAAAACATAAAGAGCTGCAGACCCAGAGAGACCTGGAACAAAAGGTGAAGGATTTAGGAACTGAACACAAAAGGCATTGAATGGAGAGC
Source organism: Mustelus asterias (assembly GCF_964213995.1). Taxonomy (NCBI): domain Eukaryota; kingdom Metazoa; phylum Chordata; class Chondrichthyes; order Carcharhiniformes; family Triakidae; genus Mustelus; species Mustelus asterias. Next base: position 45,720,207 of record NC_135811.1, on the reverse strand, counting down.
AATGAAAGGCGCAGATGCAGGACTGAAAGGACTAAATAGCCTCCTATTAATGGATACTGAAAAGCTCCTCTGGTATATCAAAGCCAACTACTACAAATAGATTGACAAGCTGAGGAAACCCGTCACATACACCCCTCAGCACTAACTGCATCAATAGAGTAAGTTAATGGTGACCTCATCTGAGACCCTAATGCGATAAACACAATTTGTGAACTATTGCATCTCACCCGACCCCTTGAATTTTCTGTACATCACGAGAAACTCCACAATATCTGTCCAACCATCCTCCAAATTCCTGCTTTGAAGCAGTGAGGCTCAGTCAATAGAAAACACCCAACCTTGGAAAATTACGCGGTCCAATGGCTATCCTTCCAAGTTCCATCCTCTCCCAGAGCTCACTTCACGTCTGCACCCCCTTTTAGGAAATTCTTGTACTATTTTTAGAGACAGCCGCTTCCTGGGTAGGCACAATTACATTCATCATAAAGGCAAGTCTGAAGTGCAAATTATGTAGACCTATATCACTCCACAATTTTACCCTTCAGATTAGATATAGTCATCTGTGGGCTGTTTCACACAAAATGGTAGGCTTATTGATTTCCTGAAGAGAAAACATGGAGATAGCTGTTCCATGTGCTGGACCAGATCATAGCACCAACACATCTCTCCTTGTTCTCTTCTTGGATGTCAAGTAGCACTTCCTTTTTGCAACACCTGAGAGAGTAGGCTTTGGTGATACATTCAGGTGGTGAATAATGATCCTACATTCAAACCCCCTCCTGTTTGCTGTGGCCATAGAAGTCAAAGTGACAGATATCCACAAAGAATTGAGAGCTTTACAGATAGCGTGAAGAAAAGTCAGGCACAACAGAAAAACAGACGCAGCAATGATAACAATTATCTGACAGGGCCCCAGAAAGATAGACAAACAGTGGATTGGGCAGAAAGTGGGACAGGGTAACAGAAAAAAAATTATAAAGAGGTAGAGAAAATGTTACAAAGATATGAGCAATGCCACAGAAGATCAACCTCCATTTAACAATATGGGTTTTCTACAGATAATGTCCTGTTCAGAACACCAGCTGTTATCTGCATTTACAACAATCATATTTATTTTATATGAAAAAAAATCCCATTAGGTAGGTCACTACCCTGTCCCAGAGTAATAAAGCTGCATCATTGTATGTGCTCACACATGCTATTGTGATCACATAAGCCTGCAAGGTTTTTAACTCTAGTAGCAGATTTATGCACATCTGGCATGAACTCCGTTTGATCAAATTAATGAGCTTAAAATAATTTGTTCAGCTCCATTAGGCTAAATAAAGTTTGACTTACGTTCACACTGAATAACATCCAAGTTGAACTGTTGAATGGCTCCCATGCTTATCTGCTTCACCTCAGCATCCAGAAGCATCTGCATCAGCGATGTGGATAGGTGCTTGCAGGCTGACATGCATGCTGTTTGGGCTACTTTTCCCTGGAAAAAGTAAAGCATTGAGCCAATCAGTTTAAGAACAAGTGCAGTTACACAAATTCATATTAAAAATCTGCTTAATCCTTTGAGGACAAAACATCTTCAATTTACAAACTATCCCAATTTGATCTAGATTATTTAAGACTGATTACACGGCATCTGAAAGAGCATCAAATTGCATTCCAAACAAATGTGTAGTATAATTTGCATTTACATTTCATTATTGGGGTAAATTGTTGTTTTCGTCCTCAAAGGTTTAAACCCTATACAGTTTAGGATATATAAAAAAACACTTAGAAATGGTGGTGTGATTTTTCTCCCTCTATTGACTGAATACATAATCAGAAAACAAAAATCACAAAAGTGGTTTATGGTCTGACTGTTAATGCTAATGATGATTATATAAATGCACATTATTTCTGTATGTACAAGAAAATGCATGGGAGGCTGAAATGGTATGCATGAACTACAGGAAGTTCTTCCAGCAACTGTACTGTGCCTTTCTCAAGCACTGAGAAATCACTTAACAGTTTTTGTGAAGACAACATACAAAGAACAGCAGTTTGATCTGTTCACAAGTTTAGTATATTAAATGAGCACGGTCAGTTTTAGAAAACGCTCCACTGTACAAGTACAATATGGCTTCTACTACCTTCAGATGATAGAATTAATTCTGTACCAAAATTGTACCAAACAAACAGCTTTGATTGTTTGTGTGAGTCTTCCCCTCTCATTCAATCTTTTCTGTTTCAATGACTGTTGCTGGAATGTGCCTTTGTGCTGGTTGTAAGAATTTAGCAACTGGAACAAAAAAAACTGTATTCTTTGGTGAGGAAGCCAAGTTTCTATTTTGGTTCAGTACCAATCTAAGCCTATGCTTAATTTTTTACCTTAATACATACCAATTACATAATCTATATGCAAAATGCATGATTGGGGATTACAATCATGCAATACATTGTCATACCACGACAGTGTCATCAGTTCATGGGAGATGGAGAGATAAGGCTGGACGTAATTCAGATAAAGCAGGGCTCTTAAGATTTCAGTAGCTCCAGCTGCAGTTAAATCTAACCAGCCCCAATGAAAAACAGATTTTCCTACTGCGTTGTTCATCCATTCTGTTAATCCAGCAGTGTATAATCACTTATACAATGCCATATATGAAATAATGCTATAAGTAGAAAATGCTGAGAAGCAGTTCAAATCATCATATTACCTTGACAATGAGTTTGTGCTGGTGGATATACAAAGTTTGCTACTTTCATGACGTTAGAATTTGTTTTAAAAGTGACATGAAACGATTTAAATTTCACATCAGCCTTGTATTTGTATCTATAAATTCCTCCAGCCCTCTCGTGCATGCAATATGCCTTTGTTTCATGAAAAGTACTTATGAGTAGATATGATCAATGTATTTTTAATAAACCCCTGGATGTTGCCACCCTGGAACATGCAGCATTTTACAATCCAAAACACTCACACAAGTACTTCCTCCAGCTGAAATGTAGGTGACCATTGATGCTAAGTTGTCAAAGCAACGATCTATGAAATTATGCATTAACCATCATTGCAAATTTCAGAACTAATTAAGTAGACAAGGCATTTCTTACAGCTGCCAAACCATGCGTGTTAAAATTTCACAGCAAATCAAATAGGTTGAATGCATACAATACACGGGTGATATAATTAACAGCACATTTCATATCACTTCAAACAAGTGTTTTACTACATACAATTTCCTCTTGAAATTATTTTTCCCAGCATCATGATTATTTAGAATACACAGAAAATTAGCAGCGAGTCCAAATGGTGAAATACATAATTCCATTTAGCAGTGAGGGGAAGTCCCTATCCACAATTTGCATGCTATTTTCCCTCATACTTTTGGTGCTAAACCACAGAACATTTGTCCATTAAATATTAAGCAAGCTACCAATTTCCCAGTGCATAAATCTATTGTTTAAGGCAATATACCAGAACATTAAAAGGGTGCTTTCAATGGAGACAGTCAGGTTTACCGAGTTAAAAAACCTTTAGTACTTAGAGATAATGAACTCAATTTCTAACTTTGCCCGCATTCTTTAGCTGGTCCTAAGCTAAGCTTTGTTAAGTTATAGGCACACAATTGAGTCCAAAGTCTTTGATGAATATGCTTTTAATTTTCACAATCCTGACTGCTTTTCTACATTCTTTCAACTTATTGCGTTCTTCAATAATTAACTTTAGAATTCCATTCTACAAAACATGCTATTCACGTTTGCCAATTTTTAAAACAAACAACAAACCTATATTTTCTGATCAGTATTATTTTAGCACAAGTGTTAACCTGTTTAGCAATCGAAAAACTTTGCCCAGAGCACCAAGCAATACAAAAATTACAACAGAATCCAAATCCAAGTGAAAGCAAAGCTTGATGTCATCATTAATCTTTAGTAACAAACACCACTACATTGCAACTTGTGTTATAAAGTTAGATTATTATACAAAATAGACCCTTGTGATGATTGTACATCCCTCAAGGCTTTGGCCAGTTCATTCAAGGAAACATAGCACCCACTTAGCAGTTAGGAACATTTGCCAAAAAGTCAAAAGTTTGAGTGTTAAAGCCACAGTATGAACTTAGCACATAATGACACTTCATTACTGAGGGAAAACCCCCAGTGTACTATTCGAACAAGGCTTTTTTCCCCTTGTGTCCTAGCCTCCTCTTTTTAAAAAGAAAATACAAATTTCACAAAAAAAGATAATCTGGTCATTCATCTTGTTTACTGGTTACAAAACATTTTTCTGTGCAAACGGTCTGCCTTGTATGTCCACAAAACAATAGTGACCAGATTTCAAAAGTAATTTGATTGTGAAGTGTTTTAGGATATGATAAAGTACTATATAAATGTCAGCTTTTCCTTTTTAAATACATCATAGCAATGCAACTCCTGGAACATTGTGCACATATGAAGCGCATGCATATATCTGTTCCCTCTTTAGGTCTATGGTCTCTTTTACTGTCCGTGGAATACAGCACCTTTGACAATGCAGCTTCCTTTTTGTTAAATTCATAACCATCCAAGATTACATAATATCCTTAGTTATAGGATAGATTACTTGCATTAAAAGTCAAATAAGGTCAGGAGGGTTGCAAGCACTGTGCACAAATTAATTGACTGTGCAAAATATTGCAAGATCAGCTCATTTAATTCTTTATGACAGGCTCAACATCCAGTGCCGTCATCTTCATAATATCACATTAGTGATTCTATCAAAAGGCGCATTAAAAATTTTTGGTGCCCCTCTCTTTTTTAAATTCACTCACATGATGCAAACATCAGAGGCAAAGCCATCATTTATTACCCATACCTACTGTTAGGACTTGTCCCAGTTAGTTGGGGTTCCCCAGACATTATTGATCCTTGATTTCACTGTCCATACCCCCCCAAGTGCCACAAATCCGGGTGAGGAGGGATGACTGGCTCTGCCTTTATTCAACCCACCCTCTGCTGGTAGCAACAAAGGTTTAATCAAACAAGGTTCCCTTTCTCTTGGATATCTTTCCCAGACCCAATAGTTATGCTTAAAAGGGGAGCAAATTCAAAGAAGCCAATTTAACAAGGCTTTCTTAAGATAGAGTTAAGTTTATTAACTACTAAAAAGGTCAGGAGAAATGATAAAACACATGCATCTACACAGTCATACGGACTAGAGATAAGAACGGAGTCCAATAATAAGTAATATATAGTTATACAGAACATTCCTCGAGTTGCTAGGAATAGACAATGACATGTTGCGGCCATTACAATTGTCTTCAGTACAGTTGCCTTCTGATGGCAAACAGTTGATTCTTTGGTTCAGGTATCCTCTAGTTAGGTAGTTTGGTAGAGATTTCAGTTCTTTTCCAGCTGCAATCCTTTTGCTGACTTATCCACTTTCACAGAATGAGAGGGGGTTTTATATTTTCCTGCAAAGGCTGGCTGTGTTTGCAGCGGCCTCGCCTCGGTTATTGTATTTTCTTCGGTGTGGAAACCGTTCAGCCATTTTTCACCCAGCACACACAGATCAACAGACAGACGGACAGAACAACAAGCAAGCTGTTAACCCCCAGGTGTGTGCATTTCAAGAGGACCGGAATGTACTGGCCTGTCTAGGCCATTATACCCAGGATCTTGGAAATGAAAGGACCAGGTCTCTTTGTCCTTACCAGAGCTAGTAATCAGTCTTCGGATGGTTTTACATGTATCTCGTCTGGAAGTACAGAGAGGGGTTCCATTGTTCCTTCGAGAAACCCTCTGCAACCATTCCTGTTGGTGGCTAGTTGCACATTCTCAGCCATCTTTGGTGTCTATGTCCATTAAAAAAATAATACAACTCAAGTCTTTTTTTAAGTCCAATATTTCCCTGTATAATTCCAGGGATTTTCTTCATTGCTATAACACTATTTTCCCTTGAGAAGGCTGTAGTGAATCATCTTGAACTGCAGCAGCTGTGTGGTGAAGCACACCCAGTGCTTTTAGGGAGGGAGTTCTAGAATTTTGACCCAACAATGATGAAGGAATGATGATATTTTCCAAGTCAGGATAGTATTCAACTTGTTCCCATGTGCCTTTTGCCCTCTTATTTCTTGGCAATAGAGATTTCAGATTTGGGAGATGTTGAAGTAGTCTTGGCAAGTTGCTGCAGTGCACCTTGCAGCTACCATATGCTGATGGTGGGTGGGGTGCCAACTGAGCAATCTGCTTTACTCTGGATAGTGTCTTGAATGTTGCAGGAGCGGTGCTCATCCAGACTAGTGGCGAATATACCAACACACTGATGACTTGTACTTTGTTGATAAGCTTTGGAGAGTCAGGAGGTGAGTTACTCACTGCAAAATACCCAGATTCTGACATGCTCTTGTAGCCACACTATTTATGTGGCTGGTCCACTTCAGCTTCTGGTCAGTGGTGAATACCAGGATGGAAGGGGATTCAACTACTTTGACGCCATCAAATGTCAAGGGGGGATCTTGAGATTGTCTCCCTCATGGGAGATGGCCACTGACTGGCATTTGCCTGGTGCAAATATTACTGGCCACTTTGTCATTTCAATTTTACTAGGGCTACTTGATGCCATACTTATCCAAATACAGCCTTGGTGTCAAGGGCAATCACTCTTCCCTCTTCTCTGGAATTGTTTTGTCCATCCTTGGCCCAAAGTTGTTGTGGTATGGAGCCAAGTGGTCCTGGCAAAACCCAAACTTGTGTTGGTGAACAATTTATGATGAGTACATGCTGCTTGACAACACTGTAAATAACCACTTCCATTGTGTTGCTGATGATTGGAGGGTATAGTGAAGAATTACTTAGGACAGACTATGAAGCGACGATCTACTGAAATAATTTGAATTGTTATTCAATTCAATAGATATTCAATTGTTCCAGACACTACAGGAAGGCTTGCTATTTTGCATAATATTTGGCAGCTTGAAATATACTACATACTGATCAACTACATAGGTAAAACAGTGCACGAGGCATATGAGTAAGTTTAAGGTTCCATGTCCCATCCCCAATGATGTAGACTCGACATGTTTGAAGAGCTGCAAGCAAACTGCATTTTAGCAACAATTATTGGACCCTACATTTAAATCAGTCAGGTGTTTAAAAGTTTGAACTGGGTGAAAGGTGCTTTCACATTCCATATATAATTCTCAGACAGCTCAAAGAGAAACTCAGCTACATTTTTCCATGAATTCCCCTTTGAGTAAGGAGATCGGTAACATGCTGGTATTGCCAGTAGCATTTCTAATTAACACTACGAGGCAGATTTCACAGCACCAACAAAATGTAACTGCACTCATTTTATTTCCATTATGTTGCCGCTGTCATTAGTAGCGACACTTCAATATAAAACTAGCTAACTCTCCCAAAATTAACTGTTAACTATTGTAAAAATGACAACTGAACAACAGAGGTGGAAATAAAATCCAAAAGATTTCTGTACTTTCCCTAAATTCTACACCGCTTTATTGCAAAGAGAGCAAATATGCCTCAGGATGAACAATTCTATTTCACAACATTTATATATTAATATTTAAAATAAAAACTTAAAAAAATTATATTTACCATTTCAATTAGAAGAGCTGATCCTGATCAAACATTATTTATCTTTACATGCACACATGACCAAGCAGAACTATTGTACTCCAAAACCAAATTTCAAATTTATTAATTTGTGGCCAACATTTATTGCCCATCCCTAGTTGCCTGAGGACAGTTGAGAGTGAACCATATTGTTGTGAGTCGAGAATCACATTCAGGCCAGACCAGGCAAGGAAGGCAGATTCCCTTCCCTAAAAGACATTAGTGAACCAGATGGGTTTTTCCAACAAATCTACTGATGACCATGAAACCATTGTCGATTATTAATTCCAGATATTTTTATTGAATTCAAATTCCACCATCTGCCGTGGCGTGATTTGGACCCGAGTCCCCAGAACATTAGCGGAGTTTCTGGATTAATAGTCTAGCAATAATACCACTAGGCCATCGCCTCCCTTATGGTGATCAACTGTCATGAGTTTTTAGATATTCGGGTAATTTAGGGTAAATGTGCAACTGTCTTACAGTTTGCCTGCCAGCAAGTCTGGTTGGTTTGATGGTTAGAAACCAAAGGAACACCCAAGATTGTTTTACTGAGAAGAGGGTGCAAGGTCTTCACAGTTGGAGACAATAGCAGCAATCTCTGGGTTTGTAATGAGTAGATCCAGAGACTCCCGAAATTCCAAAAAAGTGGGTTCCAAACAGTTGTGCTATAAACTGGCCCTTTCCTTCCAAGATGAGGGAGAATTGGGATCAAGGATAGGCAATTAGCATTTCTACCTAGATACAAAGCTAATGTGTTTCACGTTGCCTTAGAGAAGGGGGTAGAGGAAGCCATTTACTGGGATCAGGCAACAGGCTTCCCAACAAATCGATCTATAAAATAATGAATAAACGAGGCAGACAGCAGAAGTTCTGTGTGGTCAGAGGAGATAAGGCTGCTCGACTTTGCAAGTTACAACAGCTGGACACGGGAGGAAGATGCTCTCTAGTGGAGACACATCCTTCAGCCACCTAAGGATTCCAGATTAATCCTGTTATGGCCAGGAGGAAGTCTATCTTAATAGACTTTACTGTGAATTTTCAAAACTCTCAAAACTGAAGAAAGCACCTCAAGGCAGTCACTTAAAGTTACTACTTGGCAAAGAGAGGGCATGGGAAACCATTGGAAGCTGCAAGCAACTGTGGACTGTAATTTCATGGAGAGCCCGATGGGTGTAAAGTATAAAATCCTCTCTCTAATTTAAAGCACAAGTTGCCTAAAAGAGCTGCTTAGTCAAAGGTGCTTTCTAGTCATTAGTTACAGTAGAAGTTTTAAAAAGCGAAATTTGTAATTCTGTCGCAAAGTTCTCTCTACAGATACTTAACAAAATTAGGGAATCTTTATGGGATTTCATATTCAGGTGCCGAGATGTGTACAGCAAGTTTGGCGAGAGTTGAAATGTACAACATTTTGTTGACTTTTGCTGTATTAATTGAAAAGTTAAAAATGGTTTCTTCTGCCTTCCTCCACATGGCAACATGAAATCCAGCAATCCTGTATTTAGGTAATAATGTTAATTAGGAATCCTTGATCTCAACACTCTTTCACCTTAGAAGGGACAGTTTAGGGCACAGTATTTTATACCCGATACTTCAACACCTTTCTGGGACTCTGCGAGACTCAAAGTCTTAGAATAAACACACAAATTGCTGCCATTGTCTCCAAGTGCACCTCCCTCTCAGCAAAACAGTGTAAGCTGCCATCTGATCTCCAACAATCAAACCACTCAGGTTTATGACCAGGCACATGACTTCCTTTATTTATCCTTAATTTCAGCCAGTCCCAAAATATCTTATGAACTTCAATTGTAACACACTTGCCTGCTCTATTCCCTCAAATATTTATATACAAACATATGAATTAGGAGGAGGAGTAGGCCCCTCAAGTCTGCTCTGCCTTTCAATAAGATCGTGCGTTAGGAATTTGGGAAGTTAACAAGGTTAACAGTTGAATTACAGATAAAAACAAAATAATAGACGAGCAACAAGATTAGCAGCCGTCTAGAGGAATAACGAGACGTGATTTTCCCAGTAAGATTAGCAGGTGGCTAGAGAAATTGAGGTGTGAATTACCACACCACAAACAAACATTGTTCACCAGAGGTCAACGGGGCTATACAAATGATTACATCTCTCTAATTCCTTCTAGAAGTTGACAGCCAAATCCACAGGGTGGGATATCAGAGAGACTGAAACAATACAACGGCTAGCACCCACTTTGGGGAAAGAGGCTAGTTTTTCCCTCCAACAATCAGCAAGGCCATCTCCATCTATTTTCAGAGAGTCCAGTTCTATCTATGATCAGAGCCATGGATTCTCCTCCAGAAGAGACAGTTTTACACCTTTGCAGAACCAGGAAAAGATGTTTTTCCAGACTTGGTCATCTAAGCTGTATTGTGTGGTAACTATTGGCTGGATTTGACTTAGAGTTGCTAAACTGGATGTTTTTTGGGAAAAAAGAGCATCTCAGAATTCAGGGAATGTGGGTATATTTTGGGAACAAGAGGTAATTTCAGATAACACTGTGATTAGTTATTAATATACTCAAGTGTCATAGTGTATATTAGTCTTTGTTGTTTCTCTTTTACTGTAATAAATACTCTTTAATTATTTACACAATGATGGGACTATTTCCTCGTTGGGCTGTACATTGGTCGTCATATTATTCCAAACAAATATACAACACTAAGAATCAGTGTTTCAAGTTATCCTTTGGGCTTTGAGACACACTTGCGGGTATCAGCAAGGTCCTTAACACATGCCTGATCTGACTAACCTCAACTTCACATTCTCGCCTACTCCCCATAACATTTTACCTCCTTATCAAGATTCTATCTACCTCTGCCTTAAAACATTCAAAGAGTCTGCTTCCACCAGCTTTTGAGGAAGAACATTCCAAAGACTCACAGCCCTCAGAAAAAAATCTCTTCATCTGTCCTTAATTTATCCAATTCCTATCAATATTTACTACTGAATGCTTCCATCACATTTGTTCAGGTGCTCAAGATCATAAAGTGTTTCATATCACTTCTGGTTCTTTTGCCAATTGTCTTAAAATATAGATACTTTAAAGTCTATTTATTAGTGTCACAAGTAGGCTAACGTTAACACTGCAATGAGGTTACTGTGAAAATCCCCTAGTCGCCACACTCCACCACTTGTTTGGGTACCCTGGAGGGAGAATTTAGCATGGCCAACGCACCTAACCAGCATGGCTTTCAGACTGCAGGAGGAAACCAGAGCACCCGGAGGAAACCCACACAGACACACGGGGAGAACGTGCAAACTCCGCACAGATAGTGACCCAAATTGGGAATCAAACCTGGGTCCCTGGTGCGGAGAGGCAGCAGTGCTAACCACTGTGCCACAGTGAACAAGCAAATATCCTTCGAGACTGTCATCATATCCCATCCCTCCTCATCTTTATCAACGGCACTGGAGCCAGTCTTCAGAACCTCCCTCCTGTGATCCAACTGTTATGAGTCCCATTCTGTTGGTTCCAGCATAGAAAACCCCATAGTGGGTTTCTGGGTCATCCATGCAGCGCTAGAGCAATGTTTCACCCGAGTATGCCTTATTTCCTCATCTAGATGCTGCTCCTTGGTGTGTAATTATCAGCTGCCATTTATATATTGACTAACAATTATCTCCCTGTTCATCGGTGCAGGCTTGGTGGGCCAAAGGGCCTGTTACTGTGCTGTATTGTTTTTTTAGTTTAGTTTTACTGACCCTTAACCCTCAACTCCACATTCACCTCTGCTGTCCTTCTATGGCAAGAACTTCCCATGGCAAAGCAGGAACTTTTGTGAACCTTTGAAGGTTTTGGAAATTGATTTCTTGTTGCATGATATTTGTAAACTCCAACTGATCCAAACGTTATCTAGATTGCAGGAGTAAACCTTTAATACGCCCTATGCTGCAAGAATGGCTAAAAATGTTTGTGGAAGTTTGAACTGCTGACTTTTCTACTTAAATTATTTTAGAGCTTGTTCTTCACACATATTACGAAGAACAAATGAGTAACTTTGTGGCACCAGCAGGACAACTAAGTGCCGCAATTAATTATTTGTCTGAGTTCCAAAAAGAGACAACTGTATGGAGTTTTATTAGTGCTGAATTGCTCAGAACATGTGAAGAGCCTGGGACGGATTTGGGGGTAGCAGTAGACAAGCAATCGTATGGAGACTGACATTTTATTCAGCTTTAAATGTCAAGGATCAACCACTGGTCTTAGTCAAAGGCTGCAGTATGGACAGGCACACTAAGCCAGCCAAAGGAGTTGGGAAGGAACGGTGAAAGCGAATAAAAGCAAAAATTTATAAAAGCAGCCAATGTTGGTTAGTCAAGATAAGTCTACATTTCAGTCTTTAAAAAATCATTAAAACAAATTATAGCACAACTAACTAAATAATGCCTATGTATTCTTTCTAAATAAGTTGAACCACAGTTCAAGGTTTTTCTATGATAATATAATGCACCTAGTATATTACAGTACCTTTTACTCAAGTATATGTAGTTTAAGAAAAACCTTTGCATTTACAACAATTTTGGAAATCCAGACGTAATGGAATTGGTCTTGCTCCATCAAACATCTAGATTACAGAAAACTTACTGGGATGCATATGGTTATGAAAAGCAATGAAAATGAACATTTCTAAACAGTAGTGAATGTATATGATTCATAAAATGCAATGACTGTCTACAGCCAAATGATTGCCGTTTTAACATTTATTTTCTCCTTTCGATCTTTTTACTGGGGTATAGTGCCAGCACGACATTCGTTTTTTTTAAAAGAAATATTTTTGTGCCCCTGGCTTTTGAATTTTAATCAAAATTGCCACTGACAAAATAATACACTGATAACAATTTATTTCATGCACAGAAAATCATAACCTTCACTTTACTATCTCACTGCGAAAATGTCACAAAAGTTATTCCAATGCATTCACTTTAACCTGCGGTCTTAAGCCCAAACAACCGCAAACCAGGTCGAAGATGTCACTTCTTTTTAAACTGAAGACGTTTTGAAACAGAGGCAGCGCACACAAGATTTTGACATAAATCGATGAACAAAAGTATAAGACAATGCAAAAGCAGCATGCTCAAGAGTTCCCAAACCTAATGTTAATCTCATTGGAAGATAAGCAGTTCTGCTCCCCAAGCAATCTCAATATGAATGGGAAAAGGAAGCTAAAAAAATCAATGGCCACTGTTCATTTAATTACAGAGTAATAGGTTTGAGATACTTAATGGAGATGTCATTTTAATTTAATGGAACAAGTACAGCGTTCCAGTGTAGCATACTGCTCCATCAAATCAGCTCCATGTCCTATTTATTCTGCCTATATAATGTAATAACTGTATAAGCAGATTAATAGGTTGTCAACCAAAATTCTAACATTCAATTTATAAAATGCAGCAGCATTTGAAATTATAATGAATATAACTGTTCTGACCAACGTGCAACTCCAAATTCAAAATAATCAGTTTCTGGATATTGAGATTATGTTATAATGTACAAGAGATGTGATATAATAGAAACAATTTTGACGAAACAAATATACTGACTGACGTATAAGCAATAATATTTCAGTATGACACTCAGGTGTTTTAATTGTTTTTGATTCCTTCTGTAGTATGTTCAACTCTTACTGAACAGGTTTTCCATCATGTTCAATTCTGAAGGACAATGCCATAAATCCAGACATGAAACAAATTAGGGGGACCTGTGCCAACATTACCAATAATACATACATTCTGTTGTCTCAGTGCAGAAACTCCTTTTTCCCCAGATGGTTACTCTGTTTAAGTGCCCTTGCTTATTTTAGCTCCCAAGATAAAACAAAAATAGAGTATAATGCACTTGAAACAACAATCGGTTTTTATTTCATACAAGGTCACTACTCTGAACAAATCATGAGTACATGAGGCTCCAAGTGAAAAACAGCACATATTTGCAAGCTGGAATGTACAGGTGACCTGACAAGGAACCACAGATGTCCCAGAGCGAAGACCTCACTCTATATTTTTATAAAACATATACATCAGCATGTCTAATTTATAAAATCTTTAAAAACTGGACAAAGGCTTTAAAATGACTGATGCTATGACTGGCTGAGACTCAAACAAAAGGAACTTCCTGCCATTCAAAACAGCTTCCACATTGTTATCTATAAAGGAGGTCTTAATGACTCACGTGACTGCAGAGATTAAATCTAAGGGAATTCTACAAAGACAATTTATTAAGACCAGGCCCAGTCAATGGAACCAACCAATCAGCAAGCTAAAAGTACCCCAAAACCTCTCTGAAATTCAGGCTAAGGAACATGCATCCTTTGTCCAAGTGTTCCTGCTCCCACCAAGCTACTGGAACCTGTAATTTTGCCTTATGGAATCTCAAAGCTCAGACCGGCATTTTACATCAAACAAGGGCTCAGTCCAGGTGAATGCCTAACCGTCCCGCCCCATCCACACTTTCTACTGGAAATTCTGAACCAGCATATGCAAGATTAATTTATCTCTATGAGCTCATCTTGTCAAAGGAGTCATCTCTACTGGAAAAATGAATTATCCAGCATCAGTTTTCAACCTGCTGACTCTGAAAGAATACACTATTAAACTTTGATTCTGGACTCACGTGAAACATTATTTCTTATTTTCTCTGTGATCTTTGCCCTGTACCTCTATTTTCTGAGAGCTACGTGGTGACATACCCCTCGGGTGCATTTGTGTGCGCGCGCAAAATAAGTTACCCCTCTGATTTTACCCTACCATAAGTCTGCTGTGAATAGAAATTGGATCACACCAAAAACGAGGGGTTGGGGAAATTATGCCACTACTTCTAAAGAGGAAAATCAAAATCAAATCACCTTTCTACTTATGGACAGGTGGTGGTGAGAAGAGAAATCAAGGCTGCTAAATTAAACCGCCTCGTCTGTAACACTGCACACTTGTATTTTGAGAGGTCTATGGAGAAGATAATTAATCTTCTACCAAAAGCTGAAAAGAAACGATTCATCCATACAACCTATCAAAAAGATAATTTTCTGTGGAAGCATTCCCAACCACAATGTGCATTTATACAATTTCTTTAATAGAAAAATGTCTCAAAGTTATTCCCGGAGGTGTAATCAAAAACGGATGCTACCAAAAAAAGGAACGACTAGAACGGGTGACAAGAAGGTTGGTGAAAGTGTTGGGTTTTAAGGAGGGTCTTAAAAAGAGGATATAGACAAGGTTTCAAGAGACGATTCTATCCTATGGATTCTAAGTGGTTGAAGGCACAGCCACTGATGAAGGGGGCAAAGGAATGCGCAGGGGTGGGGACACTGTGGGGGTGAAGGAGTTAGAGATGAGAGGCAATTTAAACACAAACATGAAATTAGAGGCATTAGGGTCCAGGAGGCAGGATAGACTAGAAAGGTCAGAAGTGGTGAAGAAGCTGCACAGAGGTATTGGTGGGGATGAGGGGGGTATCACAGACAGATCTGGGTGCCATCATCATACGTATGAAAGATGACTCCATATCTGCAGATAATATCACCACGGACAAGCATGTAGAAGAGGATTAGGGGAGACCAGAAGTAATGGCATGATGGCGGAAAAACAATTCCTGGCAATGTTCTGGTCATGATCAAATAAGTACGAATGGAAATAAGTAAAGGCAACAATCGCCAAGCTAGACAATGAAGGAAAGGCATTAGAGGAGGATAAGGTCACGGTTTGCAAGAGGTTGAGAAGGGATAAAACATCAGGGTCAAAGTCATAAGAGGATGTCATCCCTGACTTTGGTTAGGATCATTTCTGAGCTTGGGTAGGGGTGAATACCTGATTGGAGAGATTGAAATAGGGAGAGGCAGAAACACAGATTTGGTAAGTACCAAAGTGCCAGAAGGACACAAAATGGAGCTGCAAGGAATAAAACAGAAAGGGGCGATGGCAGGATGGAGCCTGGGAGCAGGTTTGGCTTAGTAGATAAAAGTAGTCTATGAACCCCTTCATTTACAACTTTAATTACACATCTACATTATCACACCATTAATTACCAAGAGAAATTCCACAACTTAACAGGCTTCAAACTAGGAACTACATCCCCAAAACAACACCACCATTATCCTAGGCCCAAATGCCTCAGAGATAAGCCGACAGCTTGTGTGTGCCTCTCTTGCTTACTTTCTCCTTGAAATAGATCACTTTGACCAATCACTTTTGACCATCTGACCTAATATTTCCTTCTGTGGCACAGTGATATTTTGTTTTATAATATTCCAATGAAGCATCTTGGGGTGTTTTGTCATTTAAAAGGTGCTATATAAATATAATTTATTGTTGTTGCTCACCAGAAATGGTGCCAAAATGCACCACATACAAGAGAATCCAAATTTTAGTTCCTAATTTTGGGGATTGGGGGAAGAGTGGTAAAGAAGATCTGTGAGGAATACACAATGAGGATAGGTGTATGAAGTAGAAGGAAAATCTGCAAAAAGATATTCAAGTAAGAGGACTTTGCAATAAAAGCAATTTCATTTTGACAACGAGGAGGAAAATTAATGTTCTTGAATATTATGACCAAGTTTTTGTTTCATTAACTACTAATGCACCACCTTTGGTGCTGCTGCTTGCGAGCCTGTGGTTGAAGCCGACTTGTACAATCTCCCTGTACTGTATACCCCATAGTGTCTCCTTGCCTAAGCACTTCACTCAGTTTCTACCTCATACCCTTCTACTGCTGCAGCTGGTGATTGTTCGCCTTTCCTGTTCCACCTATGCAAAACTAATATTTAAAATCACTGACATATATATCATATATTTGAATTGGAGGATCAATATTGTCACAAGACCAATAACGAGGATAAAGCCCGTGTAGTAAATTCCAGTACGCTGATTTGATTAAAGCACATTTTATATCGGCGACAATTTTCTGTTTTATTTCAAGCCAGAGGGTGATTGTAGAGGGTTGTTTTTCAAACTGGAGGCCTGTGACCAGCAGGGTGCCTCAGGGATCAGTGCTGGGTCCACTGTTATTTGTCATTTATATTAATGATCTAGATGAGAATATAGGAGGCATGGTTAGTAAGTTTGCAGATGACACCAAGATTGGTGGGGTAGCGGATAGTGAAGAAAGTTATCCCAGATTGCAACGGGATCTTGATCAATTGAGCCAGTGGGCTGACAAATGGCAGATGGAGTTTAATTTAGATAAATGCGAGGTGATGCATTTTGGTAGATTGAACCAAGGCAGGACTTACTCAGTTAATGGTAGGGGATTGGGGAGAGTTACAGAACAAAGATCTAGGGGTACATGTTCATAGCTCCTTGAAAGTGGAGTCACAGGTGGACAGTGTGGTGAAGGCGGCATTCGGCATTAGGAATGCTTGGTTTCATTGGCCAGAACATTGAATACAGGAGTTGGGACGTCTTGTTGAAGTTGGACAAGACATTGGTGAGGCCACACTTGGAATACTGTGTGCAGTTCTGGTCACCCTATTATAGAAAAGGATATTATTAAACCAGAAAGGGTGCAGAAAAGATTTACTGGGATGCTACCGAGACTTGATGGTTTGAGTTATAAGGAGAGGGTGGATAGACTAGGGCTTTTTTCTCTGAAGCGTAGAAGGCTAAGGGGTGATCTTATAGAGGTCTATAAAATAATGAGGGGCATAGATCAGCTAGATAGTCAATATCTTTTCCCAAAGGTAGTGGAGTCTAAAACTAGAGGGCATAGGTTTAAGGTGAGAGGGGAGAGATACAAAAGGGTCCAGGGGGGCAATTTTTTCACAGAGGGTGGTGAGTGTCTGGAAATAGCTGCCAGAGGTAGTAGTAGAGGCGGGTACAATTTTGTCCTTTAAAAAGTATTTAGACAGTTACATGGGTAAGATGGATATAGAGGGATATGGGCCAAATGCAGACAATTGGGACTAGCTTAGGAGTTTGAAAAAAGGGCGGCATGGACAAGTTGGGTCGAAGGGCCTGTTTCCATGCTGTAAACCTCTGACTCCATGACAATATTTTGTTATACCCCAAATTACATTTTACTCCCTATTTTGACAACAATTTTTCTCAAGCACATTCACCTAGGTTTGCCTCTAATGCCAGGTAGTATTTAACGGTTGCCATCAACTTCCTCAAACAAATATTCATGTGAGCTTTGACAGAGAGTCAGTGTGCAGAATGACAAGGAGGGATCATAACTAAACCCAATCCTATTCCCATAAAACACCCTTCCAAAGTAGAGGTCAACAGTGGAAGCATGGCCCATTTTCTCCCATTTAACAAGCAGTCCCACATTCTAACATAAAACACAATGGAAAATTTATGAAATAAAAGATTCTTAATCAATGTAGCCCCTACTATGCATTAATGCCTGCAGCTTTAACCATTTAGACTGCTCAATTTTTAGTTTGAGTATGTTGGTCCAGCCAAACCTTTTAAGCACAACACCATTCTTATAGCAGCAAACATTTTACATTGAAAAGCCTATGCATACATTATAAACAAGTTACTACTCCAAGTAAAATCATTTTACAGAAAGTATTTTTTCATGTATACTTTTTTAATGTACTCTTGACAGGATAAATCTATCAGACCATACAATTCTCAGCCCATTGCTGACTGGAACCATTCCCATGTCCTCGCCCTTTTTCTGTACACCTCTTGACAAAGGCTAAAATAAGGAGATCTGTATTCAATTGAAGAAACTGGTGCCTAAATTTACTCTCCAACCCCTCAAAGATGATCAGCCAAGCAAGCTCCAGGAGCTTTCAGCTTGTTGGTTGTTACCCAAAATGTTGCTTTTAATTTCCTGTGTTTGGTATTGTTTGCACACTTGGAATAAAAGATGATTAAGAGCTAAAGAACAAAAAAGTGGCAAATGTGTTTTCTTATGTACAGTCATGATATTACATTGTATACTTTGATCATCCTGACACCTGAATAGCTGGAACCAGCTATTTCCCCTTTGCTTCCCCTTTCTCTCACCCATCTCCCCCCTCATCTGTCACAGCTTACCCTCTGATTTCAGCTCGTCTGCTGTTTGGCCATTCACACCTTCTATTCTCCCTATGGACTGCCATTAGCAGCCTTTCCCCTTGCTTTTGTGGCTATGACTCATCTTTCATTCTCTCACCCTACAGTATAAAAATATCTCTCACTTTCTATGCCTATTAGCTTTGACAGAGGGTCATCTGGACTCAAAACGTCAGCTCTTTTCTCTCCTTACAGATACCGCCAGCCTAGCTGAGACTTTCCAGCATTTTCTCTTTTGGTTTCAGATGCAGCATCCGCAGTAATTTGCTTTTACCCAATAGCTGGGGCTTTGCTTTAGCCAAGGGCGGCACAGTAGCTAGCACTGCTGCTTCACAGCTCCAGGGACCTGGGTTAGATTCCCAGCTTGGGTCACTGTCTGTGTGGAGTTTGCACATTCTCCTCATGTCTGCGTGGGTTTCCTCCGGGTGCTCTGGTTTCCTCCCACAGTCCAAAGATGTGCAGGTTAGGTTGATTGGCCATGCTAAAATTGCCCCTTCGTGTCCTGAGATACATAGGTTAGAGGGATTAGCAGGTAAATATGTAGGGATAAGAGGGTAGGGCCTGGGTGGGATTTTGGTTGGTGCAGGCTCGAAGGGCCAAATGGCCTCTTTCTGCACTGTAGGGTTTCTATGATTCTAAGTAAAATTTCTGATGCAGAACAGGCACTGATACACTGTGGGATGGGTAACGATTATTGAATTTGAAACTTGCTTCAATGTTAAGGGTTAATGCAACGTCAATCATCAGAATTTTTCCCTGTTCACTTGCTGGGAAAACACTGATGAAAAAAGTCAAAATCAAAATAGCCCCAG
The DNA here is from genome assembly GCF_964213995.1 of Mustelus asterias. NCBI lineage: Eukaryota > Metazoa > Chordata > Chondrichthyes > Carcharhiniformes > Triakidae > Mustelus > Mustelus asterias. Next base: position 45,700,777 of record NC_135811.1, on the reverse strand, counting down.
AATAAGAAGTACTGTGTTTACATTTTATACAAAATTGTTTTACGCATGGAATAGTTTTGGGATTAACTCAGTAATGAAACTGTTATTGATGCTTCAACAAGTTTATAACTGTAATTAGTTGGAGTGCATCACCTGCAGACTGAAAGAAATAAGACCGACTGGCGCAGGGAATTTTCCTGAGCAGCTGAAGCAGTAAACTAAATCCTCAAAACTAATTTATCAGATATTAAAACATTAAAAAGGCAAATCGTCAATAGGTTCAACTTCATCAATATTAAATCAATTTTATGACTTGAGATTAAAGGTGCCACATGAAAACAAAGACTGACCCATGTATGACATTAAAAGCTAAAAAGGTGCCAATAAGATAGAGAATTTGAATTTCCAAATAATGGCCGCTTACGAAGGCAGAGTTGACACGTTGAGGTATGCATTTGACTTAAGAAATTAGTTTGGTAACTGAGAACTCACCACAGTTTCTCATTTTACTCACTAATCAAGTAGCCAGGTCAAAGATGGAATGAGCGATAGGACATCTATCTGCATGCATTCACAACTTTCTGCTGAATCACAACTGAACTACTAAACAGTAAAATCAATTAACTCCCAATACTCTGAATGAATTGCTAGGCAGAAGCAGATGCTTTATTCACAGATTTCTTTATGAACAGTTGCCACAAAGACGCTTTCTACTTTTAAGACTCCCAAAGGATTTGGTATCTACAGCTTTACATGGGATGTCATCAGTGTTGGATACTTCTGCACGTCTAAAAAGCAGCTTTCGTCATTCTGTTTAATGCCAGTCAATATGATTTATGAGCAGCATTCACCAAAGTCAGGGCATACCGAATGAGAAATATGACTACAGTCTGCTAATTTGCTTTGCATTGAGCCACTTAAGAGTCAAAGACCTGCTGTCAGGATGAGACCGGCAGCACAATTAACCAGCCAGTGACAGATACATCCATCCTCCCTGCCAAACTGCGCCAATCAAAAACAGCATGAGGGGACATTTGGTAGAATCAGCAACAAAGCCCATTCTCTGGCCAACCTATGTGGGCTTTTGAGTGACAGTCTTTGGAGCCAAATTTGGTTAAGAGCTGCCCTTTATGCACCGTGTCTTGCTACCAACTGTGCATGGAGGATTCCTTGTTACTTAAATGAACGATGTTGCAGTAACACCCATTCCTCAAGAAGAGCATCAACTCTCAAAACAGAACAAATAAATTTCATCGCCTGTAAATGAGCAAGTTAATGCACTTCAACTTAACGCTTCAGATATTGTTGAATACAAATGGCAGCTGTTTATTTTGTGCACCAGCCAACTGATTAATACAAGGGGCATTAAAAATTACAATTCAAGTTATGTCAAAATGATTCTTAATATTGCAAGTACATGTGTCATACTCTAACCCACAAATATTTTTTTAAAATCTAGACTTCACGCATAGCAAGATTTAAATAATCAATCTGTATAACTGCGTTTTACAGTTACATGCAGTCACTTGTACTTTTACAATCATCATAAAATTGTACGAGTTTTAGGCTAACCAACTGACCATTCACATGTGGCTAGTTAAGGGATTATCAGCTTAATATGCAAATTAAGATGCAAAACATGCTACCGTGCAAAGGGACCTGGGGGTCCTTGCGCATGAGACGCAAAAGCCCAGTCTGCAGGTACAACAGGTGATCAAGAAGGCAAATGGGATGTTGGCTTATATTGCGAAGGGGATAGAATATAAAAGCAGGGATGTCTTGATGCACCTGTACAGGGCATTGGTGAGGCCGCAGCTGGAATACTGTGTGCAGTATTGGTCCCCTTATATGAGGAAGGATATATTGGCATTGGAGGGAGTGCAGAGAAGGTTCACCAGGTTGATACCGGAGATGAGGGGTTTGGATTATGAGGAGAGGCTGAGGAGATTGGGTTTGTACTCGTTGGAGTTTAGAAGGATGAGGGGGGATCTTATGGAGACTTATAAGATAATGCGGGGGCTGGATAGGGTGGAGGCGGAGAGATTCTTTCCACTTAGTAAGGAAGATAAAACTAGAGGAGAGGACACAGTCTCAAAATAAAGGGGGGTCGGTTTAAGACAGAGTTGAGGAGGAACTTCTTCTCCCAGAGGGTGGTGAATCTCTGGAATTCTCTGCCCACTGAGGTGGTGGAGGCTACCTCGCTGAATATGTTTAAAGCGCGGATGGATGGATTCCTGATCGGTAAGGGAATTAAGGGTTATGGGGATCAGGCGGGTAAGTGGTACTGATCCACATCAGATCAGCCATGATCTTATTGAATGGCGGGGCAGGCTCGAGGGGCTAGATGGCCTACTCCTGCTCCTATTTCTTATGTTCTTATGTTCTTATAAGATGGTAAAAATTAAGAACAGGCCGCAGAAGAGAGGTTCTTGTCCTATAGCACTGATGAAGCATGCTTCAATCTGGAGTAATTTTGTTCATTTGCTTTAGATCAATTTGCATGAAAGATAAAGGGGATGGAGTGACATGGGGCAGTTAATGGAGTTGGTTAAACATGGCAGAATGATACAACTTATTATTCAAAAGCTATATTTTGTGCCAAAAAGAGGAAGATTCATTAAATTAGAATGAAAAAGCTTTAGAAAAACTGTTAGGTGAATTCATTCGCTTTGATTCTACAGATGAAGATAATAACAGTCCATCCCACTAGCTTCCAAGTTCATCTTCAATGGGAATGCCACCGCATAAACTTAGCAACATTATAACTGCTCCTTCCCTGAGTCAATGTAACGTGAATTCTAAGCAAGGACTCTGCATTGGAACAAGATTGGTAGTTAGAAAATGGTTTTCTTCAATGGTGGGTGCTGAAATTACAACAGACAGATTTCAAGGAAATGGAGTGTTTATTCCTCAAATACTATTGAGCCCGATTTGGATCAGCCACTTCAGCTCAGGAAAAATCATTTCCAAATTAGATTGTCATATTCCACGACTATAATTATGTCACAAGGCTAGCCTACTTTTACACATACAGCATTATGCAGCTTTCTGCAGGGTGGGGTGAAACATTTTGATTCGGTTCCAAGTCTTTGGTGAAATAACTAGAAACCCTGTATTTAAAGCAATGGTTGAGAGAAATATACTAGCAAATATTTTGTGGGTCACTGCTATAAATTAATAATTCATTTATTGTGACAATATAATCCCCGATTTTCTCCATCAATGCACAAATAAGGTTACATGGCCAAGTTCTGGCACACACAATCCTCATTTGGATATTTGAATTTAAAAACTTAAATGAGGTCCCTTGTCAGAATACGGTGGTCAGGAAATGGCCCACACAGTGTGGTGTTCACTTGGTTTACATCACCTATAAAACATCTTGGTACCCGGCCTCCTGAAGTAGGCCTTTTATAATGGGGAGTTCATCAGGAATTTTTTTTGATGCTTTCTTTTTCACCAAGAGCTCTGCTTCTTTTTGCCTTTCTCCATTAGTTTATTTTGCTTAGGAGTGTTCTAATTACACCATACAAAGTACTGAGCACCAGCATTCTCTGCCTGGCTGAGAACATTCCAAATACTTCAGATTATAGAATCATAGAAACCCTACAGTGCAGAAGGAGGCCATTCGGCCCATCGAGTCTGCACCGACCACAATCCCACCCAGGCCCTACCCCTACATATTTTACCCACTAATCCCTCTAACCTACGCATCCCAGGACACTAAGGGGCAATTTAACATGGCCAATCAACCTAACCCGCACATCTTTGGACTGTGGGAGGAAACCGGAGCACCCGGAGGAAACCCACGCAGACACGAGGAGAATGTGCAAACTCTACACAGACAGTGACCCGAGCCGGGAATCGAACCCGGGACCCTGGAGCTGTGAAGCAGCAGTGCTAACCACTGTGCTACCGTGCCGGTAGGGAGAGGGATTCACGTAATGCTGCTGTAAAAACACCTAGGGTGTTCTGTCTACACTCACGACTAACCCAGACCCATACTTATAAATCTCACCATGTGTACCTAAAATTGTTGGAGGAGACCCTTCTTCACCAGCTTTGCTGTAAACTCCATACCTTTATTGGTCAAAGTACAGCAGATGAGGCAGCCTAATTCTGAAATTAGTAAGGTTATCGCAACATGAAGTTATCATTCTACCGGATCCTTCCAAGCCACCCCAGGGACATGGGCAATATTAGGCAGCCTGCAGGGCAGATCCATATCAAGAGAGTAACTGACACTGTTTGCAAGGGCAAAAATCTTCATCACATTTCTTCTGGAATGGAGGCATCAGCTGGACACGATGCAGTGCTTTCACCTTGAATGCAAGGTGCCTCTGCTGCCACTGCTCAGTGCTCTTCACAAAATTCTAGCTGATTAATTTTTTCTCTCTCCACAGATGCTACCTGACCAGCTGAGCACTTTTAGTATGTTCTGCTTTTATCAGCCATTATATAACAGTATACTTAACAGGGGACTGGAAGTGAGGCTGTAGCTTAGGGAGGTGGTCAATAGATTATCTTTGGCTTGAACAAATTTTAAACTATTCATTATACCCCTGATGTGTTATTCCCAAGTCACTGAGTCATTGCACTTTGGTCCACATGGGGAGGGCAACACAAGTCAACAACAAATGAGGCATTTTTGCCATCTTGAGACATGCGAGGCTCTTTTACCAGCATTGCTAACTGCATAATGTACGATATGCACTGACTGATGCAAGACTCCAAAGTCACTTCACATGGGATAGAAATGAAATACAGTAAGAGTTTTAACAACACCAGGTTAAAATCCAACAGGTTTATTGGGTAGCAAATACCATTAGCTTTCGGAGCGCTGCTCCTTCGTCAGATGGAGTGGAAATCTGCTCTCAAACAGGGCACAGAGACACAAAATCAAGTTACAGAATACTGCTTAGAATGCGAATCTCTACAACCAACCAGCTCTTAAAGATACAGACAATGTGAGTGGAGGGAGCATTAACCTGTGCTTAATGCTCCCTCCACTCACATTGTCTGTATCTTTAAGAGCTGGTTGGTTGTAGAGATTCGCATTCTAATCAGTATTCTGTAACTTGATTTTGTGTCTCTGTGCCCTGTTTGAGAGCAGATTTCCACTCCATCTGACGAAGGAGCAGCGCTCCGAAAGCTAATGGTATTTGCTACCAAATAAACCTGTTGGACTTTAACCTGTTGTTAAAACTCTTGCTGTGTTTACCCCAAGTCCAACGCCAGCATCTCCACATCATAAAAATGAAAGACAGCAAATACTAACGCAGTATTTATTCCAACGAAGTCAATGTTTTATATGTTTGTGGGGTGGGGTCTGTGTTCATAAATGCTGAAGTAGAAAACCAGCAGAAGCTTCAATAGAATTGACACAGCTCAAAGAAAGCTGATAAGGTAACAGTCCTGAACATAATTTTACAAAACGTATAGCAGGGCATGTGCTTGTACTTATGTGGGAGACATACCCAACACTCCATCGTGGAGGGCCTGGGTGCGATGCTCTTTCAGAGTATCAGTGCAGACTTGATGGGCCAAGTGGCCTCTTGCTGCACTGTAGAGATTCTATGGTTCTGCTGTATCACAGAAGATAAGAGCAACAATTTGCAGAGATTGTCCCCTCAGTTCTTGCAGAAGAATTCTTGCGTTACATACGTCTACATTGGTTTTGTTTAATTGTTTTTAAATTGTCTCCTTTTAATCCCTTCAGTTCACACTGTCATTCTTCCCAACTTCAGTGCTCAGTTCACAATGGGGCTGCTCTTCTTACTTCCCTTTCCCCACTTCACATTCTTTCTTCTCTCCCTTCCCCCATATCAAGACAACACTTCTCGCTCCTCCCCACCAGTTCGCACAGGAATTCCTCATCCCTCCCCTTGCTGACAGATGCACTTGCAGCCTCCTCCCACAGCTCTACTGAAACTTCTCCTTTACATCACTTCACATTAGCACTCTCGCCTGATTCATCCCTCATCACTGGTCTTAGTTTTTCACTGCCATTGCCACACTGGGGGATTGAGCGTTTCTTCACACTGTGCACGAGAATTCCTGATTTCACTACCACACAAAGAGGCATTCTCATTCCTTTCCTCAGGCTCATGGGTTAATCAAGTTTTTATGCGATTTAATAGGGGTAAATACAATGTTCTTTTTCAATTTCATTTCAGAAAGGATGAGGATCAGCAGAAAGGGGAGGGGGGATGGGGCAGTGTTGCAAATGAAGCAGACAGGACCATTATTACAATGGAGGCACAATGGCTCTTGGGGTGAATTAAGTGAAGCATGAAAGTTCAAAATCTCTACTTTGATCTACAAAAGTGGACAACTGGGCACTGGGTTCAAGGTATTGAATATCTGCAAAATGCAGACAGTTGCCACATAGGTGTCTCACATTGCAATGTCAAGAGGTTTAGAAAGGGAATGGCTGGAAAGCAGATTTGTCATGCATACAATTACAATTTTTTAATTCAGTATTTTTCTTATAAAGTGCACGAGAGGAAGTTTTATCCACCCCAAATTATAAATGGAATTAATATTTTAAGAGCAACCAAAGGAACTGCTTCATCACACCACTACAGCTTCTTTGAATAATCTAACAAACTGTTAGTTTTAAGAAGCTATAATTGTTTTTTAAGCCAATTGCATTATGTCGTGAACATTTGCTAATATGACTAATTCTACAAGCAATAGATTATGAGTTAGTGATGAAAAGTAAATATTGAATTAGTCTTCAGTAACTTCTGCGGCATAAAGCACAAGTGTCGAATGCTGACTGCAAATTTTGTGTCAGCGTCACTTGTATTTTGTAACCAGAAATTGCAGCATCACATGGTGGCTGTAACAGGACTCATTTTTTTTGGGAACACAAAATACTTTCCGATTCCACGGGAAGATTGGATGCCACTGGTACATTGTGCATCTCAATTCTATGGTGCTCCAATAATACACAATTTACCCAACATAGAGATGAAAGAAAAACTATAAACACAACAAGAATGGAACATCAAGTTTAATCTTAAATGCATATTTTTCTTCTAAAGTCCACAAGACCGCATAATCAAGTCCAATAATCAAAAGATATTTTAAATCTCATTTAACAAAAGCATGAAAGTTTATGTTGCCTAAAGTCTGTTCTTTCTAGCAATCAATGCTGTTGTATGCTACTGTTCAGACACATTTAAATCTTTCCATCTTTCAGTAGAAGGGCTAATTCTGTTAAACACAACCAACAGCCACTACAACAGACAAGAGATGCATTTTGAAGGCTGCCCTATCACAGAACGTTAATGATAACCCAATTCCTGCCTGTTCTGTTATTTATCAGTCATTCATGTGTTCTATATAGAACAAGCAAAAGCCAGTAGTGTGGGGAAGGGCAGGTTTAGTTGTTGATTTTTAAATTTATATGGAAGGTTACTCGACTTGAGCAACAAGCCTGTAGCCAGTTCATAGCCTTCAGATGTGCATGCTTTCTTCAGCTACTCACCGACATTGCTGCATGGTGATTGACGTTACTCTGAGAAGGAACCCAGCAAGGAAATCAAAACAAAAAATCAAATGTAAACAGGTGTGGAAAGAAGTGTGAACACCAATAATAAAAAGGAAAGTAAAAGCAAAACATACTATTACTAATTAGATCAGCTGCAAGATGGACATCTTCACAATACAAAAGTCATTAAATGTCCATACAATCCCTTCATCTAAGGGCCATAATTCTGTGCAATCACATTCCCTTTATATTTAGATTTATGGGTGTGGTTATGTGGCAATTTTTAAAAAATGACAGGCCTTTCACATTGTTCAGTTTTGCTGCACAATATAGAAAAGGTCATTCTTATTTTAAACATTATCTTGTCTGATTTTGAAAGCAGTTAAATATCAATGCCAGGCCAGAAATACAACATTTTGTAGATACAGCCACTGTTTTTTCTCAATCCACTTGGAGATCTTTGAAAACTGGATTAATGCCACCTGTGTAGCTGATTGAAATTCTCTTCCAACAGTGAAGCTCGTTTGCTTTTTAGCTCACACATCAAGAACCATTCAAGGAAGTTAGTTGGAAAGAAAGTGACATTCTAATTCTTTTTCAAGCTAACAGCATGTAAAACAGTAATCTGCATGGTCTTAAAAAGTTATAGGCTTGAATAACAGAGGAAAATCTAAGTGGTTTCAGGAACTAAACCAAGAAAATAATTGCACTTGTTATTTTAGGATTTTCATTCTTATATTTAATACTCACAGGCAAATGTGTAAAAACTTGAAAAGTGCTTCTGAGAAAATTTATAAGATCCATTAAATAACCACTGGCTCGACCATTGGGTTCTGTCATAGTCCATTCATAGTCAGCTAGCTGTATGAATTCATCAATCTTGTGGTTAAGTTTTGTGTATATTTCTCCTTCTGCTGCATGTCTAGCATCCTGCAAAAATCCATTAATTAAAATAATTTAGATATACATTATTATTGCAAAAACTGTTTCAGTCTACGTTCACCTATCAAATGTTAAAAAAATTTTCGAATCACTTTTTGTATAACAGTAATCATTCACAAAACACAATCCTGATATTGGATCAGGCAAGTTTCAGAAAATAAATTAATGTATCATATTTCTTTAACATCAAACTAACAGGCAGCAAACAGAATACAGACAGGACATCTGAGGACATCAAAGAAATTACAATCTGAATCAATCAACATATTCCAAGTCTATCATGTTGATATTATTAAACACCTGAAGAAAGGGAAACAAAAGTGTTTGATACATGTATAGCAAATACTGTGCTGCGGAGGTTAGATACAAGTTTTGGCGGTGATTTGGTATGCATTAGTTCACAGAACCGAAAAGTCAATAATGCATAGGAACATTTTTCAAGTGTGTACCTGTATCTTCCAAGGCCAAAATACAGGTAAAAAAAATTTACATCTGGTTATAAAATATACTTTTGGAAAATAATGGTCCATTATTTACTTCCAGTACAGATCAACTGGCTGAGTCACCCAAAGAATGGTGAGGGAAAGCTCACTGAGCCAATGGGTTTTCCAATTGAACATCTATTTCTTTCTGCCCAAATGTTCCATCTTACAGAAGTATTTTGATATGGGCTTTAAGTTCACAGTGCCTGATCTCAAGTACATGCACAAAATCAAAATTATAGTAATTAAAGTAACTGTTTTACACATGATTATAGCAATGACAAGGTACATTTCCTCATATGCATTGCTAACATATCCACATTGCACATACCTTGAATGTGGACAGCCCATAAAGTCGTGTGGTGTGCACAGTCTCAGGGGAAACATTAGTGATGTTGGTTATAAAGTCCTCAAGGTATTTACAGGCCTGTTCCAGGTGTGTTGTATTTATGATGATTTGTACAAGCTGCAAAACGTAAAAATACAGCCACTGAGACTTTATTTGAATTTTTCAGCTGTTACCATTTTCTAGCAATACAATAATTCAGTGCAACTATGCAATGTCTTATAAAATAAGAAGCATTCAGCTTATAATTCCAACTGTTTCAACCATTAATAACTATATCTTACAAGCTACTATTCGGAGTCATTTAAATGGTACACACATAGGGCCTATGCAGCATGATTCTTTTGTAATTGTTTAGCAAGTACACATTATTTACCCAACAGAAAGGAAATGCATTGTGACTTGCTTTGCAAGAGGCCAGATTCAAATACAAGTGCAGAAAAAGAGTTAAACAAAACAACAAAGCTGGTTTAAAAAAATGTTTTACGTTTCTTCAGACAGTTTTAGTACAATACTGTGCAGTACAGATGGAACTGCACGCTTATGAAAAATATCATTTCACTTTCAATGCACACATTAAAGTTGACATAAGCATATCAAACTCTTCCTAAGCCAGATTATTCCGGGACCTGCAACTCTCTCAACCGGTCTTAGTCTCAGCCATGTTTATCTTGAACTGAGTAAGAAGTTTAACAACACCAGTTAAAGTCCAACAGGTTTATTTGGTAGCAAAAGCCACACAAGCTTTCGAGGCTCTAAGCCCCTTCTTCAGACCTGAAGAAGGGGCTTAGAGCCTCGAAAGCTTGTGTGGCTTTTGCTACCAAATAAACCTGTTGGACTTTAACCTGGTGTTGACCTGAAGAAGGGGCTTAGAGCCTCGAAAGCTTGTGTGGCTTTTGCTACCAAATAAACCTGTTGGACTTTAACCTGGTGTTGTTAAACTTCTTACTGTGTTTACCCCAGTCCAACGCCGGCATCTCCACATCATATCTTGAACTGAACAGTTTGTATACTGCCTAAAACCTGAATTAATCTGCATACATGCAATAGCTTTGTAACATTATGTTAAGAATTTAAAAATTGCACACAAGCCATTAATGCTCATTTAATTCAGTCATCAAGGAAGCATTAGCGACAGTGGTACGAAGAAACAATGTGGAGCTGCTGAGTACAGCCAGGGAGCAGAATAATGTCAAGTATAAGAAAAGATTGTGACTGGGAAATGGTGTGCAGGAGCATGGAGATTGCACACTGCTTTGTATATGCATGGGGAGTGAGGTGGGGATAAGTATATTCCTTATATATTTAGCAGAATTTTGCTTCCATTTCTGATTGAACTGAATGCTTCTTTATTGTCTATCCAACATAAAAATCACTTGAAATCAAAGCTGCAATCATGGGATTGTTATTGGTATCAATTTTCAATTTATACAAAAGATTTTGTAGCAGTGGAATCTGGACACCGGGATTGATCCAGCTAGCCTCTAAAATGGATCACTAATATTGCATGAGCAATAAATCAAAAAAATGTTAATCCTACCATGCCTAACTTTCAGCCCAAGAGCGCACGAGGGAAATTTGGTTGACAAGGAATAGGCTCAAGTGGCAGAAAGAGTGAGAATAAGCTTTAAAATGTAATATCACTTCAAGACTGACACCCAATTGTTTACAACGCTGGTGAAAGAACAGCTGAGCAGTACTGTTTGGTTATTTTAACAGCTGATTAATAAAGTGTGTCAAAGTTGCCTCAACATGCAGCTGAGGAAACTTCTAAAATCCAGAAGTTATAGCCAGTGCCCCATTAGAGCTCAAACTGTGTTGCAAATCAGGATCGAGGCAGCTCAGCTATTTAAGAGAACCAGTGAATACTGATTTAAGTTGTTTAACAGCGCCAGTCACTGGCAGTCTAAACAGCTTTGCAGCAGCAATTTTGGTGTGCAACCTCTCTCATGAAACAACCGATTAGTGCAGAACCAGTATATTAGCTTGATGCAAGCAGGAATTTCAAGAAAGCAACTATTAATTTGTCCTGAGAATGTGGGCGATATTGATAATGGTCTTTTATTGCCCATCATAGATATCCTAGGGTGGTAGTGGTGGGACTTCTCCTTAAACCACTGCACTGCGGTTATTGTAGCAATTGATGGTGCTCAGGAAGGAATTCCAGAATACTCGCCAAACTATTCCCATTACATTGCTGTGCTTCTCTTTTCACCTACAGAAGGGAAATGATATTGAAGCTACCCTGCAGTGCATCCTGTAGGTCTTACATACTGCATCAGCAGTGGAGAGTGTTTATATCATGTCCAGTGGCTCAACTGAGGCGAATAGCTGAACTACTAATTGCATGCAAGAGGCGCAAACCTTTGCTGATGCCACAAGATCAAAGGTGCATTGCTACATTAATTGATCAGTACAATCAACTTTCACTGATCAGTACAGATAGTATGAAAAACAAGTTTCATACTAATTGGCTTCAACATTATATTCACATAACGTCGTCAATTTGTGAACACTAGAAATGGTTTCAACTAGAATGAGAATGAGTCATCGAGTATACTTTACTGTTTTCTGATATTCGTAGAAGTCAGTGAGTTTTGGCTGGTAGTTTTTCAACCTTAGGTGACATCACAACGGAGTCCATTTCTGGTCTTGCCTGAACACACAAGGTCTTTTTGTGGCAATAACAAATTGTAATTAGGAATGGGAATTCTCTATGCTTTTTCCTGCCCTAATCCAGTGAAGTTGAGACCAATTATATATCACCCTGGCAAGCACCAGTTAACTTAGCACAGATCAGTAGCTGACCCATGACCTTTTCTGCATGGCTCAGTTAATTCCTGTATAAACCTCATTAAAACACGATCCATCGACTCCTCCTGGAAGTGTGTATAAAATGGAGATGAAAAGCAGATTTGGATTAATATGGTTACAGTAACTCAAATCCGGCACCCTTGGGACTGACGCAGTACCGGATTTTGGATATTGGTGGATTTGGGGGTCGAACGGTTTGGGTCAAGCTGGGTCAGGTGGAGTCAATGGATAGAGTGAAGCGTAACTAGTCTGGAACCACATCAGGCCAATGCAAGAAAGTTTTTTAAAAATGCAACTCAATTAAAATTGATGCAAGGAACATGATAAAAATGTCTTGGTTTTAGACACCGCTGATTTTCAGATAGCCGGAATGATTTCTCTTGCTGTTGAATAGTTCATGGACACATGTCGAAGCACAGTACAAAAGACTTCAACAACTACTATTAGCATTTACAGAGTGACTTTGTTGAAAGGATAATGAAACATTTGGTCAATGAAGTGGGTTTTAAGGGAGGTCTTAAAGTGGGTCTTAAACGCGAGGTGGTTAGGGAGGGAATACCAGAACTTGGGATTATGACAGCTAAATGTACAGCCATCAACGGCAGGCTGAAAGGAATAGGGGCAAGAGACCAGAGTACGAGGAATATAGAGTTCTCAGTTGTATGGCTGGAGAAGGTACAAAGATCAAGATAAAAACAAAATACTGCGGATGCTGGAATCCAAAACAAGTAGAACATAGAACATAACAGCACAGAACAGGCCCTTCGACCTACGATGTTGTGCCGAGCTTTGTCTGAAACCCAGATCAAGCTATTTCCTCCCTATCATCCCGAAGTGCTCCATGTGCCTATCCAATAGCTTCTTAAATGTTCCTAAAGTTTCTGACTCCACTATCACTGCAGGCAGTCCATTCCACACCCCAACCATTCTGAGTATAAAACCTACCTCGGACATCCTTCTTATATCCCCCACCATGAACCCTATAGTTATGCCCCCTAGTTACCGCTCCATTCACCCGAGGAAATAGTCTTTGAACGTTCAATCTATCTATCCCCCTCATCATCTTATAAACCTCTATCAAGTCTCCTCTCAACCTCCTCCGCTCCAAAGAGAAAAGCCCAAGTTCCCTCAACTTTTCCCCATAAAACCTACCGTCCAAACCAGGCAGCATCCTGGTAAATCTCCTTTGCACTCTTTCCAGTGTCTCCACATCCTTCTTATAGTGAGGTGACCAGAACTGCACGCAATATTCCAAATGTGGTCTCACCAAGGTCCCATACAGTTGCAGCATAACCCCACGGCTCTTAAACTCAAACCCCCTGTTAATGAACGCCAACACACTATAGGCCTTCTTCACGGCTCTATCCACTTGAGTGGCAACCTTCAGAGATCTGTGGATATGCACCCCAAGATCTCTGTTCCTCCACATTCCTCAGAACCCTACCTGACCCTGTAATCCACATTCAAATTTGTCCTACCAAAATGAATCACCTCGCATTTATCAGGGTTAAACTCCATTTGCCATTTTTCAGCCCAGCTCTGCATCCTATCTATATCTCTTTGCAGTCTACAACAGCCCTCCACCTCATCCACTATTCCTCCAATTTTGGAGTCATCAGCAAATTTACTGATCCACCCTTCAGCCCCCTCCTCCAAGTCATTTATAAAAATTACAAATAGCAGAGGACCAAGCACTGATCCCTGTGGCACTCTGCTGGTAACCGGTTTCCAGTCTGAAAATTTTCCATCCACCACCACCCTCTGTCTTCTGTTAGATAGCCAGTTACCTATCCAATCGGCCAAACTTCCCTCTATCCCACACATCCTTACTTTCTTCATAAGCCGACCATGGGGGACTTTATCAAACGCCTTACTAAAATCCATGTATATGACATCAACTGCACTACCCTCATCAACACACTTAGTTACCTCCTCAAAAAATTCTATCAAATTTGCGAAGCAAGACTTGCCCTTCACGAATCCGTGCTGACTATTCCGGATTAAGCTGCATCTTTCTAAATGGTCGTAAATCTGTATAGGTCATAAGTGCAGAAAATGCTGGAGAAACTCAGCAGGTGTGACAGCATCTGTGGAGGGAGAACAGAGCCAACATTTTGAATCTGGGTGACCCTTCATCAGAGTAAAGGATAGATCTTTGTGACTGAGTTCCAGCAATAATGGCACTGGGGCAGGAAGGAAAACCCTTATTCAGTCCCACCCTGTTAGTTGTATTTGATAGAAACCCCATCTTCATTCCCTGAAGCTCAAGAGATGCAGACTTAAATGTATCGCATTCACAACTGGTTTAATTATTATGGCCAGATCTAGTTTTTTAAGATCAAGCACTATTAGATTTTAGTTTCTTGGGCCAAAGCATCAAAAGTCATTTATGGGAGATACCAGAGGATGGCCAGTGCTCATGACCCAGATCCTATAAGATGATGGAGAGAAAAGCAAGTATTGTATGCGGTCTGAATGACCTTTTTCATTGCTACTTTCAAATTAGCAACACCCTTTAAATTTCTTAAGCAATAAAAGATTCTTGGGATTGGTTTTCAAATTGAAGCTCTGTGGAATTGTGTAGTCAGTGTGTACATTTTTCCCGAATAAAGTAAACATAAAATCAATATAAAATACTTCCTGTTCAAACGGTAGCTTGAGGTGCTTTTTAAACAAAGTGCATGATGTTATAAAGATATTGTTTGGCAGATTACAATATTATAATTGTGATTTTGGATACAAAACCAAAATTATTACAATTTGTAAAATTTAGCTGGTGAAACTTCCAACTGACTTAGTTTTACCACCATGTTCTTTGGTCCCATAGGACCCTTCGGTAAGGCAAACGAGTTGCTTTAGGAGGAACATATATGGCTAACTATACATTTCATGGCCAGTGCTCAAACTGGTCCATTACAGGATTAATGGTCATGTGTGTCTTGAAGAATAGCAATTATCAAGAGTTTTAATTTGCCTTTAGTACAGATTACAGAATTGTTTGACTGAATTTGGTATATCCTACTGCTTTGCAATGTGATACTTAATCCAGGGTTAAATAACTTGGTTCTAAACTGTGGATCTAATCTACAATTTGAAAAAGGCTAATCATTTCACATCTTGAAGGCATTGCTGCCATTTATGGTCAGTAAGACCACACCTACCCCTACACCGCACCCGTTTCATGGATAGGTAGAATAGTAATGATGTTAACGCACAAGGAACAATGCCCAAAATGTGACATCAGATTTCAACTGCTCAATTTTAAAGCATTGGCCTGGAAGCAATACATAAACAGCTAGATAGTATTATTTTGAAAAACAAAACGTTCTAGGCATTAAAGACATACTTCAGTCAAACCAATGTGCTGTTTCTTAATCAGGCTTTGTAAACATCCACTCAGAGTTCGAGTAAGCAGCAGGTTGGTAGATTTTCTGAGCATATCATCTATTTCCGTTGAACTGAAAATCAGAATTAATATGCATTAATCGGACACACAGTAAAACTGACTAGTCAAGAGCTTTTCACAACAACTTATCCCACTGCAAACACCATGCTAAAATACATCTGTATTCAAAGTGTCCTTCAGGCACCTTTAAAAGGGACTTAAAATGGCATACTTCAAAATCATCACGTTAATCTCATCAGAGAATCATAGAATCCCCTACAGTGCAGAAGGAGGCCATTTGGCCCATCCAGTCTGCACCGACCACAATCCCACCCAGGCCATATTCCTGTACCCCACACATTTACACTGCTAATCCCCTGACACTAGAGTCAACTTAGCATGGCCAATCAACCTAACCTGCACATCTTTGGTCAGAGAGGAAACCACAAGCTATTTTCACCGAACTAAAAATAGTCGCTTAAAATGTTTTTTTCTCATTTATTTTCCATGGGGGTCGAAACAAAAATTGTGCTGGACCCATTGACTGTCCAGTTCTGCCATCATAAAAATTTGTATCACGTGTAAACACACAAGGTGAACCTATTAGCGGAGTACTCGCCCAACATTTCACCCAAATTCCCCTCCAACTCGATTTTCAAGTTTGCTGATGACACCACCATTGTGGGTCAGATCTCAAACAATGAGGAGATGGAGTACAGGAAAGAGATAGAGAATGTGGTGAACGGGTGCAGCGACAATCTCTCCCTCAACGTCAATAACACGAAGCAGGTAATCATTGATTTCAGGAAGCGTAGCAGAGGGCATCCATGGGGATGAAGCAGAAATGGTCAAGAGCTTCAAGATTTTAGCTGCCCAAATCACTAACAACCTGTCCTGGTCCTTCATGCAGACGCTATAGTTAAGAAAGCCGATCAACACCTCTACTTTAAGAGACGAAGGAAATTTGGCATGTTCACTACAACTCTCACAAACCTCTACAGCTGCACGAAAGAAAGCATTCTTTCTGGTTGGTATGGCTCCTGCTGTGTCCAAGACTGCAAAAAACTACAAAGGGTCGTGAATGAAGCCCAGTCCATCACTCAAACCAACCTCCTGTCCATTGACAATGTCGACACTTCCCGCTACCTCAGAAAAGCAGCCAGCATACTTAAGGAGCCCACGCACCCTGGAAATACTCTCTTCCACCTTCTTCTGCCGGGAAAAAGATTCAAAAGTCTGAGATCACGTACCAACTGATCAAACACAGTTTCTTCTCTGCTGCCATCAGGCTTTTGAATGGACCTACCTCGCATTAAGTTGATCTTTCTCTACACCCGAGCTATGACTGTAACACTACATTCTGCACGCTCTCCTTTCCTTCCCAATGTACAGTATGCTTTGTCTGTATAGCGTACAAGAAACAATACTTTTCATTGTATACTAATACATGTGACAATAATAAAATCAAATTTGTGGATCTGGGAATACAGTATGTCTGAACTCAATAGCTCAGACTTCTCACACCAAAGGTTTTCATCGAAATTATTAGAGAGATTTCAAGTACATAAATAGAATCATAGAATCCCTACAGTGCAGATGGAGGCCATTCTGCCCATCGAGCCCGCACCGACAACAGTTCCACCATAACCCCACGCATTCACCCTGTTAATCTCCCTGACAGAGAGAGACAATTTGGCATGGCAAATCCACCTTACCCACACGTCTTTGGACTTTTACTTTTATATGGAGAATCCAATCAATTTCAGTTTAGAATTTTTTAATGCCTGTTATAATACTTATTTTCTGTCATAATATTCAATTTTGTGAAAGAACAAATTGGCAGCTGAATGGGTTTGTTCAGTTCCTCCTTTCTTATATTTTTTGATTATGTGTTTGTTGTCTTCACATAGTCAGTAATTACTTATTGATAGTTTTCCCCGAGTTGTGTTCCTAACTTTGAGTTTTGTGTTTTCTACCTCTTGACTTGCAATCTGTTGCTCTTTTATGTATTTGAGTCACTCGGGTTCTAGTGTGACAGAAATGTGTATATACCCAGGCATGTTGTCTTAATTGTAATGGACAAAACTTATGATAGACATCTGTATTACCTGTTTGCATTTAGCATTCACTTATTATTTGTCATTGTTCCTTCCACCATCATGATTGCATGGGAGACTTTTAAATAAGACCACAAGACATTGGAGCAGAATTAGGCCACTCGGCCCATCGAGTCTGCTCTGCCATTCAATCATGGCTGATATTTTTCTCATCTCCATTCTCCTGCCTGTTCCCCCATAGCTCCTGATCTCCTTATTAATCAAGAACCTATCCATCTCTGTCTTAAAGACACTCAATGACCTGGCCTCCACAGCTTTCTGCAGCAAAGAGTTCCACAGATTCACCACTCTGGCTGAAGAAATTCCTCCTCACTTCGGTTTTAAAGGATCGTCCCTTTAGTCTGAGGTTGTGCCTTCTGGTTCTAGTTTTTCCTACTAGTGGAAACATCCTCTCCATGTCCACTCTATCCAGGCCCCGCAGTATCCTGTAAGTTTCAATAAGATCCTCCCTCATCCTTCTAACCTCCAACGAGTACAGACCCAGAGTCCTCAACCGTTCCTCATACAACAAGCTCTTCATTCCAGGGGTCATTCTTGTGAACCTTCTCTGGACCCTTTCCAAGGCCAGCACATCCTTCCGTAGATATGGGGCCCAAAACTGCTCGCAATACTCCAAATGGGGTCTGACCAGAGTCTTATACAGCCTCAGAAGTACACCCCTGCTCTTGTATTCTAGCCCTCTTGACATGAATGTTAACATTGCATTTGCCTTCCTAACCGCCGACTGAACTACACGTTAACCTTGAGAATCTTGAACAATGACTCCCAAGTCCCTTTGTGCTTCTGATTTCCTAGGCATTTCCCATTTAGAAAATAGTCTATGCCTCCATTCCTCCTTCCAAAGTGCATAACCACACGCTTTTCCACATTGTATTCCATCTGCCACTTATTTGCCTGCTCTCCTGACCTGTCCAAGTCCTTCTGCACCCCCCTGCGTCCTCAATACTTGGCCCTCTACATATCTTTGTATCATCTGTAAACTTAGCAACAGCATCTTCAGTTCCTTCTTCCAAATCATTAATATATATTGTGAAAAGTTGTGGTCCCAGCACTGACCCGAGGCACACCATTAGTCACCGGCTGCCACCCTGAGAAAGACCCCATATCCCCACTCTCTGCCTTCTGCCAGTCAGCCAATCCTCTATCCATGCCAGGATCTCACCCTTAACACCATAGGCTCTTAACTTAGTTAACAGTCTCCTATGCAGCACCTTGTCAAAGGCCTTGTGGAAATCTAAATAAATCATGTCCACTGGTTCTCCTTTATCTAATTTCCTTGTTACCTCCTCAAAAAACTCTAGCAGATTTGTCAGACATGACTTCCCCTTGACGAAGTCGTGCTGACTCAGTCCCATCTTATCATGCACTTCCAATTACTCCGCGATCTCATCTTTAATAATGGACTCTAAAGTCTTGCCAATGACCAAAGTCAAGCTAACCGGCCTGTAATTTCCCGTCTGCTGCCTCCCTCTCTTCTTAAACAGCAGTGTTACATTAGCTACTTTCCGGTCCTCTGGGACCCTCCCCGCCTCCAGTGATACCTGAAAGATCACCACCAATGCCTCCACAACTTCCTCAGCGATCTCTTTTAGAACGCTGGGGTGTAGCCCATCCGATCCAGGTGATTTATCCACCTTCAGACCTTAGTTTCCCCAGAACCTTCTCCTTAGTGATGGCCACTACACTCACCTGTGCCCCCTGATTTTCCAGGACCTGAATGGAATACAACTCTCCAGAATTATTAATTGCTACCCATTCAGGTCACCTAATGCTAGGTAACATCAAGAGGACATGGAAGCAAAAGGGGACAGAAAGTAAGCAAGAAATAGGGTATATACTAAAAACTAAACAATAGTAGCCTGTTGATTTCATCTTATATGGGACATGAGAAATACTTTGAAATGAAAATGTTATATTAACTGTGTATTTTTGACCAGTATAATTAGTTTGTATGAGAGTTTGAACTTGAAGAAAAAATATTAAAGGTAATCAGTTTCTGCAATCATGAAATATATCAATAACACCATATTCAGACACAAGATGTAGAATTATGTATTTAATAACTTTGACAATTATCACCTATGTTTAGTTTTACTAAATCTCCAAGAAAATAACAAGTTCCAACAAATCTGAAATATGTTCTAGGTTTACTTCCCAGCTAAGTAAGTGTGACATTTCCACTTGAGTTATCTTATGCTCACCTTCGATGAAGGGACTCTGAAAATTTAAGGCTTGCGTAAATGAATTCCTTGAACTCCTTGTAGATCTCCGGTACTGACTGAGACACTGGGAACCTCTTTGGGAAAGGTTGCTATGCAAAATTCAAAATATTTTAGAACAATTTAAAAAGATATTACATTTTTTTTTAAAAGGACCGCAGAGTATTATGTCTTACATACATGTATTCTCATGGTCTTTTTGGACTAGTGTTATAGCACTCATGGCCAAATAGCAAGGTCTGAGATTCATGTCAGTAATCAAACTTATCTAAATACTTCTAACAGCTGTATTATGAAAAAAAACAGCCTTTATTACAGTTTTATACGCAGGAAAATAGTACAATACATCAGTTACAGATCTTGAAAATTACAAATAGTAAGTGAATTGAAAAAACCTACAATCAAACCACCCTGTTAAAGTGGAACACTAAGCCAGAGGAAAAGTGTGGATCAGATTTGGAATTTGATGCCATAGCTATACGATCCTATTTTTTTCCCCAAATTTGAAGGCGCAATCTTATGCATTATCGGATATCTGAGGTGCAGTTAGCGATCTTCGAATAGTCATCACAACTGACAGAATCTCGTTTATAAACTGCCTAACAACACTTGGATCATCAGCTCCACAAGGTTCAACCAAACTCTTGCAGACTTGGCTAAATAGTTTCAGCAGTCTATTTTTTGAAATTGATTAACTCAGATAATTGTCAGTTTATTTAGCACTATATTCCCACTCTGTTGTTATTTACAATGATTAAGTACAAAAAACTTTTAATTATCAGGAGATTATACTGCATGTGGTGTTAAACCAAAGCAGTATGATACTGTCCCCAGGAAGCTTTGCAGCATTCCTCTCTGGAATCAGAGTGAGTCCTCACCCAGAGCTTTACTGCAAACTGAACATTGCTGTGAAGCAGAAACTGCTCCTTAGTTTCTCTAGCGCTGAAGTACAAACAAACCAGAATCAAATTTGGGTGATCGATAAGATAAAGCTAGACATTATAGCAATGATGTCACTGACCTTTTCAAGCTCCAAATCATGAAATGGGAACCGACTAATTATCATTCTGTATTCCTCTTCATTTGCTACAGGAATGGGACTGCAGTTGTCGGATTCAAAAATTTCCCTGTTAAGATAAGAAATAAGAGTAGACCATTCAGCCCTTTGAGCTTGTTCCATCATTCAATGAGATCATGGCTGATCGTCTGCTTCAACATCACTTTCCTACACTATCCCTCACTACCACTGGATGTTTTTAATGTGTAGAAATCTATCAACCTGTCTTGAAAAAAACTCACCAACTGAGCCTCCACAGCCTTCCAGGGCAGAGGGTCCCAAAAATTCACCACCCTACTACAAAATTAAACGACCCTGTGAAATAGCACCATATTCAACCTAGACAAACTCTAGACAGACAGCATACCCATTATTCTGATCCTGCACTAATAATTACGAGTAGCTGGCATTGCACAAATGTGTGTGTTTTTAATGTTTTATTTCAGAAAGTGGAGGATTTTAAGTGATGGATGTTAGTGCTGAAATGCAGTCTTGCTATCTTTTGCATCCAGTGTCAGCATCCAATAAGTTCAGGTACAACATGAAGCACAAGAAGAGTACTCTACTCCACTTGTACTTTACCCTCCAAAGAATCCAACCCCCCCAACACACAACAGCCTCCACTATTTCATCTACCACATGGCCATTCTTGTGCACCCACTGCACCATGCTGCTAATTTTAAGTGTTAAATGAGTGTTTTTGTACCATAGATTTTTGCCTATAGACTGATTTTATATTGCTAAAATTAATTTTATGATTAAAGCCAAGCAACGTCCACCTGGTTGCGTTAACAACATTCATGTCCCTGGATCAGAATGTTGTAGATTTGAGCGGTGTACAATATTTTACTTTAGACTGATGCTAAGTCTAGCTTTAAGCAAGTTTGTAAAGTTAAAGGTGGCAACTCTATCTAGATGACAACAGTCACTCTTATTAAATAGAAAATACTTTTGACATTGAAATTGGATAGTGAAGATAATGACAAATAGCAATGTTTTGATATCAAAATGACCAGAATATAATTGTTTCATAAAGATTACTAACCGAAACACTATTGCCCATTTCTTTAATAAGGTTTCATTGTACTGATCCCGGATTTCAAGTAATAGGTCGAAGAGTCTATTCACAGGAAATCCATAACCCTAGAAAAATATTAAAATCAAGAATATCAGGAGTCAAAACAAAAATAATCAATTCAGTTTGAAATGCAAAACAGCATGTTCAATTCTAATCAACTTTTGGGAATTGAAGTTACAGTGTAAAAAGTAAACATTTGAAGAGCAACATTGTGCAGGACTAGTGATGGCTGGGGTTTGCAGAATAGTGGAATTTTCAATTGGACTTTTATTTTTACTCTGATTGGGTTATAGTTATAGCTGCACCAACCCGAGTTCAAGCCAGTTTCTTAGCTTTTCACAATTCTTTTAAATCGGTGGTAGTGAGGAGAGAAACAAAGAGTACAATGAATACAATTTTCAATGACCGTCCATTTGAATTGCTTAAATGTCTTGCAATATGCTCCAAAGTACAGCTTCTCTGATAAAGCAGCTAAATGGTTGGTTGGGTCATTCTTCAGTTCTCAAGAGTTTAAATCTTCTAATTGTGTTCTGGAAACTTAAAATCCTGGAAACATCTGAGGATTTGAGAGCAGATCTTACTAAGGATCATTCTAGCTAAATTGGTTGCGAGTCCATCGAATAATGCCAAAACTAGCAACCTTTAACACCAATCCAAATAAATTAAGCCAGCCATATTGTTTAAAATACATTCATATTTCAAGTTTTGGGCCAGTTGTGACTACTGGAAAGGAGTTAGGGGCCAGTCGATGTATGGCAGATCAAAGGAGAGCAAGATGCTGAATAGAAGTGGCAACAACAGAAAGGTTGGGGTCATGCTTGCAGGCTGAGCAAAGGTGTTCCACAAAGCAATCATGCAGTCTGTGTTTAGTCTTACCACTGTAAAGGAGGCACATTGGGAGCAATGAATTCAGTAGATAAAATTGAAGGAAGTGCAAATGAAATGTGCCTTCACTTGAAAGGAGTGCTTGGGACCTTGAATGGCGAGGAGGGAGGGGGTAAAGGGGGTAAAGTCTTGCACCTTCTGCAATTGCAAGGGTAGGTGCTGTGGGAAGGGGACTTGGTCGTGATGGAGGAGTGGACCAGGGTGTCACAGAGGGAGCTGGGCAGGGGGTGGGGTGGGGGTTTCATCATTGCATCATGCTGAGTGGGCGGAAGCAATGGAGGACGATTATTTGAATGCACAGGCTGGTGGGATGGAAAGTGAGGACAAGGGAAAGCGGTGAGGACAGAGGTGCAGGGAATGTCTCAAACCTGTTGAGTGCCCGTCAACCATAGTGGGGATAGGGTGGGGGAGAACCTCAAGGAAAAAGGTGGACATGTCAAAAGCCCCATTTTCAAAAGTGACATCAGAAAATGTGTGACAGAGGTGAAGAAACTGGGAGAATGGGATAAAGTCCATACAGGAAGCAGGATGTGAGGAGCTACAGTCGAGGCAGCTGTGGGAGTTATGGGCTTGTAATGAATATTGGTGGTCAGTACATCAGCGAAAATGGAGACAGGGTCAAGGTCAGGAAGGGAAGTGTCAGAGATGGACCATGTGAAGAGGGGTAGAAATTGGTAGCAAAATTTGATTAATTTTTCCAGGTCCAGACGAGAATTTGAAGTGGCACCAGTACAATCATCGATGTAACGGAAAGAGTCGTGGGAGCGGGGATGAGTAGGAGTGGAACAAGGAGTGTTTCACCTAACCCACAAAAAGACAGGCAGAACTGGAGCCCATGCGGGTACCCATGAGCACACCCATTTAATTGCAGCAGGTAGGATAAGTTAGGAGATATTCAACTCTTCAACTTGTTCTACCCGGCTGAGCGGAGGAGGACAGGGATTGTTCAGGCTTCCATTCAAAGAAGTGGCGAGCCCCTCATTCCCTCCTGGTGAAGGATGGGGAGGTAGAGAGATTGGACATCCATAGTAAAGAGGCAGCGGTTAGGGCCAGGGAACTGGAAATTGTTGATATGATGTAGGGCATCAGAAGAATTACAAACGTCAGTGGGAAAAGATTGGACAAGGGGAGAAAGGATAAGTGAGTTGTTTAATAAACTCCCCCAACTTCCTGCTCCTGTCTGCCTTTATTTTCACCTTTAGCCCCTAACCTCTCTTTTCCCTTTTGTTCTGTATGTCACTCTTCATTGCAGTCTTCCTTATCTCTATCTGATCAATAGTATGATCTTTATTGCTGATCATTACTTTCATTCCTACTAAGCTTCAAACAGGACAGCCTGTAGGCATTTCCTTCACTGTCATGGAGTTGAAAACAAGACTTAATGGAATGCCATCTAATCTAACATTCTTTATTCAAACTGGGAAACACCTCACTTGTTTTGTGTTCACACCCTCTTAAATCTACAGGCGTGAGATCCTTGCCCTCACTCAATACTTCTTGAATTATTTACCTTAATCTTTTCAAGATTTTGATTAAAATACAATTTAATGAGGTAGATGTAGACAACCACTATACGAAGCAACACCTACTTGCAAAGTGTCAGCATAAACCACGATTAGATTCTTCAACTCTAAAACAAGGTCAGGATCGGAGCAATAGGACTAGAAGTACAAGATTAAAAGGCAAATTAATATCTTTGACAGAAAACACGACTGTGCTCTCCCACATGGGTCAAGACGACAATAATATTCATTTTACTAACTAGTGGCTGTTATTTTCAATTAGCATCTGCAAATTACTTAACAGAATATTACATTTCTATACTATATCATTAGTTACTTTATGTAGCAACCATAGATGATATGATAAATTTTGCAATGATCATACCACAATGACTAATCATTTCCAAAAGTGGATGACATGCAAGAGCAGCAACACATTAGTCAACAACGACCATGTCACTTGACACTGGTGGGAAAGTGAAATAATCCTTTTTTTAACAAACTCAGCAATGTATACATTATGAAAATAAAATAAATAGAAGCAAGTTGCACAATAATAAATGGTAGCTATTCCAAGGTTGTAATCTCACTTCAAGGTTCAGATGATTTTCAAATTTACATTGTCTACATCGGTCAATGGAGTGACTAACTTCTTTACATTGGGGCAATTACATCATCTTCTCATACTTTCTTAGTTTTGACAGCATCAAAAGATTCCAGCTGAGTGCTTTCTTCATGGGTATTTCATCAAAGACCAAAACAGACAATCAATGCTCTGCACAACAGGATGGTCAGCCAAAAGAGACTTGCGCCCAGATTGCATATGTCTCTTATCTTTATTTTAGTACTTTTAGTCAAATTTGTAGTCACCGAGACAGCGTTAGATTAAGTAGGCAGGAGGTGGTTCTCCTATGGAGTGTAAACCAGTTGGGCCAAATGGTCTGTTTTTTGTGCTGTAAATTCAATGCAATCTTTAATTGCAATTTATACAATACATCCAGTTAACTTAAGCATTTTAAATAAAATGATCAGCCACTACATAATTCACATTAACTTCTATATAAATTTCAGTAAGCATGTTATTCAGTTTATGGATGAGATAATGTTCCCACTGTATTGTGAAGATCTTAACTTGGTGCATGAGGAAAACACTGCTTCACTGGTGGGGTGTATTTTGAAAACAGTGCATTTAGAATGATAATTAGGAACAATTTCCTGGTGGTGCTTTCAATACTGAACTATTCAATCTGATCTAATGAAGAGGTCAGTTGAAACTAATGAGGACAGATTGCAACAATAACAGCAGATTAACTCTACATATTCTAAACTCCCGGACTAAAAGCATGTTTGGAAGGCTAGTCAGTTGTAAATCACTTAAGGATTATGCAAATAGCCTATGGCTGTGGCTCAAAGCCCAATTCTACTGAGATAAACAAAAGCTTGGCAGGCCCTCTCCCAAATTTAAGTAACTTTTAATTACAAAAAAAAGTCAAAGAAAGGAGGCGTAACCATTCATCAATTTGGCACATACCTGTCAACGAACGCGAGGCACTTGTCCCTTGATAGAATGCTGCCAATAGCAGAGACACAGCCCTCCCAAAGTTGACAGCAATCACAAATATCAAAGAGACAAGCTCCAGATTTAAAGTGGCAAAAATATCTAGATTTTTATAGACCTCGATGTTACGTCAGATCTCTCCTGCTCAGCTCACTAAACACATGAAGCAAGTCCTTTAAATGTTTTCACTTGCATCATGGCAGATGAATGACACACAAACCCATTGAACACACCATTTCCAGGCTAAATCAAACCATACTCCAATGTATGGAACTCTTGTACTTTTATCTTAGACACCAAATTGTTTTAAAATGTTCAGAGAGAACAGTTTTTCTGCATGGACTTTGTACATATGCAGCTATGAAAGTCACTGATATGTTCAAGTCTACGTTGAAAAATACTCAGCAGATCTGAATTTGGAGCAGCATCACAAACTATACTGGTGAGACGGTCAACATCTCAACTTGAATGCCACTCCTTCAAAACTGATGTAATGCAAAATGTTTATTTTGTTCATAAATTTCTATAAAGATTGCAATCTGGAACTTACTGAATGGGTTCTCAAGACAGCAATAATTTTTGAAAGTGCCATGTTCCATAGCTCATCAGTAAATGCTCTGGTCACCAACCCTTGTGTTGCATGCAATATGTGATCTTCCACCACAAAAAATCTAAAATTGAAAAACATTTTATTAAAAAGCATAGAACCATACTACAGAATAAGACAATAATCAAATGTCAACAAAACAAAGGAGATAATTATCGACTTCAGGAAGCGTAGTGGAGGACATGCCCCTGTCTACATCAATGGGGATGAAGTAAAAGTGGTCGAGAGCATCAAGTTTCTAGGCGTCCAGATCACCAACAACCTGTCCTGGTCCCTCCATGCCGAAGCTATAGTTAAGAAAGCCCACCAACAGCTCTACTTTCTCAAAAGACTAAGGAAACTTGGCATGTCTGCTACAACTCTCACCAACTTTTACAGAAGCACCATAGAAAGCATTCTTTCTGGTTGTATCACAGCTTGGTATGGCTCCTGCTCTGTCCAGAACCGCAAGAAACTACAAAGGGTCATGAACGAAGCCCAGTCCACCACTCAAACCAGACTCCCACCCAATGAAACTGTCTACACTTCCCGCTGCCTTGGAAAAGCAGCCAGCATAATTAAGGACCCCACGCACCCTGGACATACTCTCTTCCATCGGGAAAAGGGTACAAAAGTCTGAGGACACATACCGACCGAGTCAAGAACAGCTGCCATCTGACTTTTGAATGGACCTACCTTGCATTAAGTTGATCTTTCTCTACATCCTGGCTATGACTAACATTACATTCTGCACTCTCTCCTTTCCTTCTCTATGTACGGTATGCTTTGTATAGTGCGCAAGAAACAATATTTTTCACTATATTAATAGATGTGACAATAATAAATCAAATTAAAAACTGCTCAGTAGTAGTGTGTTCATATTTGCTACGTACTTTTATGCTTGTATTTTCAATGTAGTTTTAAGCTCGTATTTTCTATGTAGTTTAGAAATGTTGATGCATTATTGAACAAGTTAGTTCAGTCCTATTGAAAGAATGCTTTTAAGAATGGTCTCTATTTGCCTGTGAACCTAGTAGCGCACAGAAAAATGTTCTACATATTCTGCATTTGTGTAGAATGCAGAAGATAAAAGCTGCATCAATATAATGCCTTCCATTATCTCAGGTGTTTCAAAGCACTTTACGTAATTGCCCATAACTTCAAAAACGTTTTGAAGGTAGTCGCAGTTGAAATTTAGGAAAATGCTGTCACCAATTTTTGCACCTCAAAATCCCACAAACAACAATGAAATAATGATCAGAATCGGTTGCTGGGATGTTGACTAAGCGATAAACATCCAACTGGGGCCTTGGTTTAACATCTTGTTCAAAAGACGGATGTCCATCAGTACAGCACTCCCTCATTAGTGCTGTGAATTGTCAGCCTGCTCTATGGGGCCAAACCTATGGCATGGAAATTGAACATGTAACCTTCTGACTGAAAGGCGAGTGCTATCACTGAGCAATTCTGCTAGACCAGCTTCCACCCTTAACTGTAAAAATGCCCTTTGTTAAATTGAGGTGTACTTGCAACAGCAGCCTATATCAACTTTAAAACAAGCACCTATACAAAATAGCAAAGCATCAGTACTTTGAGACACACTTTCCCCAACATAATTGTGCTACTAAGCTTTCAACAGAACACAAGGACTTACCCAACAATCTGATTAAAATATTTTCTGTAGCCTTCAACAGTTTCATGCTTGTATAAAAGGGGGAAGGGAAAAAAAAAGAAATTTAAACAGCTAATCACAAAAATATCAAACACATGATAACATGCAAGTCTTAACAATTATTGTTAACAGTACCATGCTTGACTGTGGTTGCAATACCAATCCTGCTTGTTTCCTTCGTTGTTTTCTGTAATAGTTTTCAAAGGTTTCTCGATCACCCTATAGCAAAAACATTGGAAATAAACTGTTTTGAATATCTTTTTCTATAGTTGTTTTTAATTTAATAATAGACACTTTTTCCTGCTAATAGTAAAGTCCTCCCATACTCCAGAAAACAATAATGTTCATATTTTGCCAGTAGGTTTATTACTCCAGTAATGCCACTGGGTTTGAAGTTTCAGTTCTATGATGCATTGGAACTCAGTGCTGAACTGGCCCAGTCTGAACTCAGCGCTGAAACAGCTCGAATTCTTGACAGACTTGGCTATAGTTATGATTGTTATTTATACAAACTATACTTCCAGCAAGTATTTGATAAAGTTCCTCATAAGAAATTGGCTAACTAAAGTTGACATTCTTTGAATTGAGGGCAAATTACTGACCTGGTTAGGAAATTGGCTAAGTGGTAGGAGACGGTCAGGAAATTGGGCAGGTACTCAAGTTGGCAGGATTTGACTCGATGTCCCCCAACAATCGAGGCTGGAGCCTCAACTATTCGCTGTATTTATTAATGACTTCAATGATGCTCAAAAAAAAAAATCCAATTTTCCATGGCATAAAGGCAGGCGGTATTATAAGCATTGCAGAGCAAAGCGTATCACTCTGCAACTTCATACAATTGGGAAAAATTGTAACAAATTAATTTCAAGGTAAGCAAATGTGGAGCCATTTCCTCTGGACCTAAAAAAAAAGGGTATTTCAAAATGGTGACAAGGTAGCAACAGTGGAGGTTCAAAAACACTTTGGGGTCCAGGTACAATCATTAAAATATGAACAGGTTAAGAAAATAATCAAAGGCTAATATAATGCTGGAGTTTATATCTAAAAGACGAGAATACAGGAGATAATAGACATGATTCAGCAAGACAAAGCCCTGGTTAGACAACAACACAATAAAAAGTCTCACAACACCAGGTTAAAGTCCAACAGGTTTATTTGGTAGCAAAAGCCACTAACTTTCGCTTTTGCTACCAAATAAACCTGTTGGACTTTAACCTGGTGCTGTGAGACTTCTTACTGTGTTTACCCCAGTCCAACGCCGGCATCTCCACATCGAGACAACAACTGCAGGACTGAATTCTGGGTACCCCACCTCAGCAAAGACATATTATCCTTGGCTAAGGGAGCATAATCAAAGTTCGAGCTGGACCTCACAGGAACAAAATTAAGAAACATTTCTGAATGTGAAGGGTGGTAGTAGTTTGGAAATTTTCTTCTGTGAATGGCAACTGATGCTAGATCAACTGCCAATTTTAACTCTGAATGTGATCGTTACCAAAAGGTATCAAGAGATATGGGGTAAATGTATGTACAGTGTGTGTATGCAGGTCTGTAATTGAATGGCAGAACAGGCTTGAAGGATTAAATGGCCGTTTCCCATTCCTATATTTTCTCACTAGTAATAGCGCTCCTGAGTAAGTAGCATTGGACCACCAGCTGAAAACTTGTAGAATACAAACTTTGCATACTCAGCCTAGTTGATTCACAAACACTTATTAGCACCCTGTGTATGTACATTATAGGATCGCAAAATATGGTCTACCGCCTTAGGCAGATGTTCAAGCTATAGGCTTCTGGGAAGATGGTGAGATTGGAGCATCAAGTCATCCCTTATTAATTTCAGCGTGTTATTACCCTATTTCTGATACACTTGTATTAAATCGCCCCTTAACCTCCTCGGCTCCAAGGAGAGTAATCAAAGTTTCTTTGTTTTCGCCAGGTAACCTGAACTCTGTTTGGTGATGAACCTAAAATCACCTGTTTTCAATCCGACTACAAGCAGCAAGAGCAGCCGCCTCCACCTTTTTGTCCAGGTATTAAAATATATGCCGGTCTTTGAATAACACTCCACCTGGGCCCCTGTCCCTATTACAGCCCGGTCACATTGGCCTGTCTCTGGCCAGAACTAGGAGATCATCACATCCCCTCACCAAATTACTCAATTTTACTCTGAATTAAAGGGAACAATTAAAAACATAACCAGCTTAAAATGTCTAGCAGCCATAACAAAGGTTTCCCCACTGTCAACAGATCCTCTGATAGCAGTCAGAACCAACTTTTGCTATCCAAGTCCAGGGTGCCAAGGTCAACAGTAGTCTCCCTAATCTTTACTCTGACAGAGAGCAGCCAATCTAGAAAAGTCAATCCTGAAACAGTCCTGATTTATGCATTTTTGATTGTGGTTAACCCAAATTAATGCTAATTTATGAACAAAGTCTATGCAAATCAGTCATGAAATGGATTATATGGAATGCCTTGGCATATCATTTTAACAGATTGAGGTGCTTGAGGATATTTGACCATCGACCAAGAGAAGCATTCTTGAAGAAACCATCTATCTGCTTGAAACTGTTATAGAGTACTCGATCACCCTTCCCATGAATGCAACACAACTTTCCAGCTAGCTGAACAAAGCAGCTTAGCATTGTGTGTTTTGATTTTACAGTGGAGGTTATTGCCGGGTCAAAGCTGTTTTAGCCTATTACTTAATTCTTTAAGAACCTGGTATTAATGGTGCAGAGATAATAGGCTTTTCAACTAATAAAAGTAAGTGCAACGTGGCCATTTTAGACGTGATTTTGTTTTTTTAAACAAAAGACCAGCTTCCCATTAAGAAAAAGATTTACATTTTTAAAAAGCTGAAACACAATTGATTTAGTGTGTTGTGGCAACATGCATACAAATACAAAGCATTGTGGTAAAACCTTGTTTCCCCAGTCATTACATGTCTATGTTGCAGCAGCTGTATAACAATGGAACTAACAAAATATACACACCACAATATAATATAAATATACATAATAGATAGAGATATCCATATCCTCATGGCTAATTTCTAAAATTTACTGGACAAAGGGCTTTTAAAATGGCTGGACCTATGCTTGTCTGTGACCAGAGCAAAATGAGCTCCCATGGTGGTATCACAGAAACTTGCAGTTCGCTTTCTCTGGAGAGACACCAATGACCCTTCTGGGCTACAGAGACCAAATTCAAAGAGAAGTATACAAAGATCATCTGCATTTCAAAAGTCCCAGTTGGCCAGCTTGGCTTATCGGACCCCAAAATCTTCCTTTTAAATCTTAATGGTTGGAACATTTAACCACCTTGGGAATCCAGACAGAGGATGTGCACACTTTCTCACTGTGAGGAGGTGGGAGTCATGTGACATAGAATCCCCTAGCTTGTATAGCCAGTAACATTGCCTTGCTGTACTAAAAAAGATTCAGTTTGCCATTTTACCAACTTTATTATGCTGCTACCAGCAGCAGCATAATAATGGGGCTCTTTCCAGATTGAATACCAAGCCCCATCTACTGCACTTTTTATAGAATCACCTGCCAGCCTGATTCATCTCTGCATGCTCATCAACTTGTGCAAAGTCAACTCCACTGGAAAAGTGAATTATATAGCATCGGCTTTCAACTTGTTGACCTCCATGAAGGGATAACTTATTGGACTTTGATTCTGGACTCTGGGCCCACATGAAATAATTATTTTCTCTGCCCGGTGAGTCTTTTATTTCCCTGTGCCTCTTTTCCTGTACGAGTACAAATTGGGCTGTATGGTTACCATCCCACTGCCTCACATTTGAGTATGCAAACAAACAAACCCTCAATTTTGAGGTAGCTGAGAGATTATGAATAGAAAATTGGATTACACCGAAACAGGAGGGGTTAGGAAATACGCCACCACTTAAGGGAGAAGCAAATTGAAAAAACCTGTTTATGGACAGGTAGCTAGAAGAGAAATCAGGTCTGTTTAAATTAACTCCCCTGCAACTATGCTGTGATAGTAAAGATCCAAGAGAAAATGGAGCACAAGCCAATACATGGTCTATATTTGAGCTATGGAACACAAGAAAAACAGACATTATGGTTTAATACACTTTTAGAACTTCTACACGTTGCAAAACAGCCAGACTATTAATATCCATAGCAAAGCACATGTATTATCGACCAACAGTTTCCTTTGTGCAATGCTGGTGGTTTAAAAATACCACATTTTCAGCAAGTAAAAGTTTCGATAATCGTCTCATTCCAAAAAGCAGTTTGCCTTTATCATCTTTCTGGACACCCAATTACAGAAAGGAAAACTTTCAAAAATGAACTCAAATTGGTAAAGCCACCCAAGGCGGTGGTGGTTGCTTTTCACCTTGATCAGTCCTTATGCAGATTAAATTCCATACATAATGCCACTATAGGAATAGAAAGATAACTGACCCAGTAATGAAGGATGGTGCTGGGCAAATCCTGGGAGATTCAGCTGCTTCTCTTGCTTCTGAACTCAGGAGCAATTATTTATAATGGAGTGGATGGCAACATCACTTCAGAAGTTATTAAGCATCAACCAGTGGAATAAAGCAGGACGGTATAGTTAGACCAGATAGGAGTGACAGGCTGCCTTCCTTAAGAGGACCACAATTAACCAGTTCGGTATTTGCAACAATCATGTTCATTTCTTTTTTGGTATAAAGCATTGAAACATTTTCCAAAGCGCTTTATTGTCTGCTACATACAGTCACTGAAAGTTCAAAGATGGCAAGATAGAATTCAAATTCTATCATCAAGATTTGCTGAGGCTGTATATTAGGACAATTGTAGGAGCTATAGCAAAGTTAGATTTGATTAATTGTCACATGTATTGGGATAGAGTGAAAAGTATTGTTTCTTGCTATGCAGACAAAACATACCGTACATAGAGTACTTAGGGGAGAAGGAAAAGGGAGGGTGCAGAATGTAATGTTATAGACATAGCTAGAGTGTAGAGAAAAATCAGCTTAATATATGGTGGGCCCATTCAAAAGTCTGATGGCAGCAGGGAAGAAGCTGTTCTTGAGTCAGTTGGTACGTGATCTGACACTTTTGTACCTTTTTCCTGAAAGGTGGTGGAAGAGGAGTATGTCCAGGGCACGTGGGCTCCTTGATTATGCTGGCTGCCTTTCCGAGGCAGCAGAAAGTGTACACCGAGTCAATGGGTGGGAGGCTGGTTTGTGAGATGTGCTGGGCTATGTTCACAACCCTTCCTAGTTTCTTGCGGTCTTGTTCAGAGCAGGAACCATACCAAGCTGTGATACAGCTTGTGGGGAATTAGAAGATTGGGAAAGCTTTAAAAACAACAAAGAACTACTAAGAAAGCGATAAAAGGAAAGGAAAGATAGATTATGAAACTAAACTAGCACAAAATATAAAAACTGATAGCAAAAGTTTTTACAAATATATAAAAAGGAAAAAAGTAGCTAAAGTAAATGTTGGACCCTTAGAAGACGAGAAGGGGGATTTAATAATGGGAAACGAGAAAATGGCCGAGGCCTTAAACAAGTTTTTTGTGTCGGTCTTCACGGTAGAGGACACAAATAGCTTACCAAAAATTGACAGTCGTGGGACTGTGGGGGCAAGGTCCTGAAAACGATTACTATTACTAAAGAGGTAGTGCTTGGTAGGCTAATTGGACTAAAAGGTAGACAAGTCCCCAGGCTCGGATGGATTGCATCCCAGGGTACTGAAAGAAATGGCAGAAGTAATAGCAGATGCGTTGGTTGTAATTTATCAAAATTCGCTGGACTCTGGGGAAGTGCCGGCTGATTGGAAAACAGCTAATGTGATGCCACTGTTTAAAAAAGGAGGTAGACAAAAGGCGGGTAACTACAGGCCAGTTAGTTTAACGTCCGTAGTTGGGAAATTGCTGGAATCCATCATTAAAGAAGAAATAGCAGGACACCTGGAAAAAAATGGTTCGATCAAACAGACGCAGCATAGATTCATGAAGGGAAAGTCGTGTTTGATGAATTTACTGGAATTTTTATGAAGATGTAACGAGTGCGGTTGACAGAGGGGAACCGGTGGATGTGGTGTTTTTGGATTTCCAGAAGGAGTTCGATAAGGTGCCTCACAAAAGGTTGCTGCAGAAGATTAAGGTACACGGAGTTGGGGGTAAAGTGTTAGCGTGGATTGAGGATTGGCTATCTAACAGGAAGCAGAGAGTTGGAATAAATGGGTGCTTTTCTGGTTGGCAGTTGGTGACTAGTGGCGTGCCGCTGGGACCTCAACTGTTTACCATATACATAGACGATCTGGAGGAGGGGACCAAGTGTAGGGTAACAAAGTTTGCGGATGACACAAAGATGAGTGGGAAAGCGAATTGCGTGGAGGATGCGGAAAGTCTGCAGAGAGATTTGGATAGGCTAAGTGAGTGGGCGAGGATCTGGCAGATGGAGTATAATGTTGACAAGTGCAAGGTTATCCACTTTGGAAGGAATAATAGTAAAATGGACTATTATTTAAATGGTGAAAAATTACAACACACTACTGTCCAGAGGGACCTGGGGGTCCTTGTGCATGAATCGCAAAAACTCAGTTTGCAGGTGCAGCAGGTGATCAGGAAGGCAAATGGAATGTTGGCCTTTATCGCGAGAGGGATGGAGTATAAAAGCAGGGAGGTCTTGCTGCAATTGTACAAGGTACTGGTGAGGCCGCAACTGGAGTAGTGTGTGTAATTTTGGTCCCCTTATTTGCGGAAGGATATATTGGCCTTGGAGGAGTACAGAGAAGGTTCACCAGGTTGATAGCGGAGATGAGGGGGTTAGCTTATGAGGAGAGATCGAGTAGATTGGGCCTGTACTCGTTGGAGTTTAGAAGGCTGAGGGGAGATCTTATAGAGACATAAGATAATGAAGGGGCTAGACAGGGTAGAGGCGGAGAGATTCTTTCCACTCAAAGGAAACAAGAACTAGAGGACACAGCCTCAAAATAAGGGGGAGTCAGTTTAGAACGGAGTTGAGGAGGAACTTCTTCTCTCAGAGGGTAGTGAATCTCTGGAATTCTCTGCCCATTGAAGCAGTGGAGGTTAACTCGTTAAATATGTTTAAGTCGCAGGTAGATAGATTTCTGATCAATAAGGGAATTAAGGGTTATGGGGAGCGGGCGGGTAAGTGGAACTAAACCACTATCAGATCAGTCATGATCTTATTGAATGGCGGGGCGGGCTCGAGGGGCTAGATGGCCTACTCCTGCTCCTATTTCTTATGTTCTTATACATCCGGAAAGGATGCTTTCTATGGTGTATCTGTAGAAGTTGGAGAGAGTTGTAGCAGACATGCCAAATTTCCTTAGTCTCCTGAGAAAGTAGAGGCGTTGGTGGGCTTTCTTAATTATAGCGTCAGCTTGGAGGAACCAGGACAGGTTGGTGGTGATCTGGACATCTAGGAATGTGAAGCTCTCGACCATTGCCATTGATGGAGACAGGGCATATTCTCCGTTAATCTTACTGAAGTCGATGACTATCTCCCTCGTTTTACTGACATTGAGGGAGAGATTATTGTCGTTGCACCATTTCACCAGATTCTCTCTCTCTTTCCTGTACTCCATATCATAGTTTGAGATCCAACCCACTCCGGTGATGTCATCAGCAAACTTGAAAATGGAGCAGAATTTGGCCACAGTCATTAGGTGTATAAGGAGTATACTAAGGGGTTGAGGACACCATCTTGCGGGGCCCCCATGTTGAGGATAATCATGGAAGATGTGTTGTTGCCTATCCTTACTGATTGCGGTCTGGGTTAGAGAGTCTAGGATTCAGTTGCAGAGTTAGGAGCCGAGCCCATGGCCAGAGAGTTTGGAGATGAGTTTTGTTGGGATAATTGTGTTGAAGGCTGAGCCAATAAATAAGAGTCTGTCACAAGTGTCCTTGTGATCCAGGCGATCCAGTTGAGTGCAGGGCCAGGGAGATGGCGTCAGCTGTGGACCTGTTGCTATGATAGGCGAACTGTAGTGGATCCAGGCAATCTGGGAGATAGACACATGAGGTGGGAAAGGAATGGAAGAGTATATTGATGAGGTTAGATGAAGAGGATGAGGGGTGACAGTGGTACATAAACACCAATATAGACAAGTTAGGTTGAAAGGTTTGTTTTTGTGCTGTGCATTAAATAGGTAGCATGCAGTAGCATTTTGTTGGGGGAGGGGGAATTGGCCGAGATAGCAGCCAAAGACAAAAAAGGTTAGAAAATTGTGACAAGCAATCAATTATGTATAAATGGGGGAAATTATTAGGCTTCAAGTGGGCAGAAACATTAGCTTCCTTTTGGTTACCTTCTAATCGCCATCAAGACAGTGGACCAATGTATTTGAATAAAATCATTAAGTGACTTCAGCATTTCAACTTTTCGTGCAGTTAGTCCGTGTTATATAGGATGAAGTCTATATTAACAAAACATGCTCTTGCTGGATTATGTACATCATAGGCAGGGAAGCTTCAGTAAAAGGGGCAAGGTGCCATCACCCAAGGGCTAAGGTTGTCATCTGAAAAATCTCTGTTCACTACCAAGACAAGACAAGCGCCGAAATCCTGCGGCTGTTTACGACTGCAGAATTTTACAGTCCCGTCAATGGCACATCACCGCCATGGGTTTCCCGGCAGTGAGGAGCGCATTCAGTGGGAAACCCCATTGACAACAGCGGGACCAGTCACCAGCGAGTGGCACACCACCACAAAACATATCGCAGAGGGGGGAGGAAAATCCCGCCCAAGGTGATCTGATGCTATTCATTCAAAGTAATTAACAGGTCAGCAAAGCATTCTTCCTTAGTACCTGTCTCCAAAACCTGGATTCTAAATACAAATGAATGGAGGCATGTACTCTCCTGAAAAATTGAAGTTATGTTGGTACTGGGCCAATTTTTTTGTTCATTAAAGTCTCAGGTTTGATCGTTAGACTTCTGGTCTCTGCAGATGTTACTGGGAAGAGCTGATGGAAAATGACTGATGACAAACAGCCTCTGAAGTTTCTTCAGAGATAAAAGTTAGAAGTACTTAGTCAATTCCATTCACAGCATTTTATTTTAAGAATACACCTTCCTGAGAAACAGAAGGTACTACTAGCTGGACCAGGTGTCTGTTTATACTTAATGTACTCTTCACTACTCAGCTCTACATCAAGAATTAACTGTTTCATGATACCAAAACTAGATCGCTTCAGTGAAAGAGAAAAAGTTCAGACAAAGCTTCTCCAGGATGTCAATTGGAATGCCACATACGAATCTTGAAATAATCTTTATAAAAACAACTCCTTTTGCTCCAGGATCTTCCAAATTAACACTCAAATTTATGTATTGCTTCCATCTATTTTAAAAACAGGCAACAAGCCAAAAGAACAGAAGTTCATTAACACGAACCCAACAGTTATAGAGCACCTCAGCGCTCCCAGTGGAAATTTGCGATCTGATAAAAAACTTCCCATATCATCCCAAGTAGATCTGGAGTCTCATATAGGCCACACTCGCAATTTGAACATTAACACTTCTAAATATCAGTAAGCTACATAAAAATTGTTTTCTTCAAAATCCCAGCTTTGAAAGTTAACTTAAATTATGAAGAAAGACACATACTGACAGTGTAAAGCACTTCCCGAACTAATTAACAATGCTACGACAGATGTACAATCTGCAATCTATTTTCTTCCACTTCTCACACAAATATTGACGCTCTGTATTTTACTTCACCTGAATAAATGTTTGATATTTGTTCACCTTTTCTTAAACTAATTCTGAAAAATTCAATTAAGAAACCAAAGAAAAATATTCCAACAGTTCAACTACCCTGGGAATTTTGGCACACTAATATTCACAAACTGCCCCCCAAATAGCCTCATTTTGTGCCATAAAAGACTCTGGATGGCAATTCATCTAATAATAGCTATTGCCAAATATTTCATGTTAAAGCCAAGACCTGCAAATGAAAGCTTCTGAAAAGACTCAAGTTAATTCAATGGATGAATTTAATTACGTCACATGATTGCAAATCATGTCATCACATGAGTTTTTTAAACTTAATTTTAAGGATGCTTTTGGAAATTAGCAGCTTCAGTAACTAAGGAAAAATAGCAGCTGATGAATTTTCAGAAGAAATTCAAGTACCAACAACAACACAGCACCAGAGCCAGTAATTATTAACAGGAAACAAAGGGCTTTTCCACAAAGGTGTGGATATGGGAGTTTATAGGGAGACACTAACTAACAAGGTATATTAAGGGGAACCAGAGGTCATAATATATCTGGATTTCCAAGACGTATTCAACGAGGTGCCACAGAAGGTTATTACGCAAGGTCGGGTTTGGGTAATATGCATGGATACACGAGTGGTAACAGACAAAAAAAGAGTAGGAACAGATCTTTTTGAAGTTGGCAGGCCTCAGGAGCAGGCAGCAATTGAATGATTCCTGAGATCAGAGGGTTGCCTTATGGAGAGATGAGTAGATTGGCCTTTAGTCATTGGGAGTTTGGAAGCATGAGATATGATCACACTGAAATGTAAATGAATTCTTAGCAGGCTTGACAGGGTAGATGCTGTGATGTTATTTTCCCTGGGTGGACAGTATCTCAGTATAAGGGGTTGATTATCAAAGATTAGAGATGAGAATAAATTTCTTCACTCAGACAAATCTGAACCTTTGGAATTGTCTACCTCAAAGGACTGTGGATGCTCAGTGTTCAAGTATATTCAAGGTGGAGACAGATAGATTTTTGGGCTTTAGGGGGAAAATCAATGGATATGGAGATCAGGTAAGGAAAAAGTAGGTCGAAGTCAAAGATCAGCTATGATCTTACTGAACGGCAGAGAAGATAAGAGGGACTGCTTGACCAATTCCTATTACACCCACACACGCACACAGTAATTGCCTGGGAAGTTTAACATTCCCCATGGGCTGATTTGCACTGGCCAGGACCCCTGCAAAAGTCTCCAACACTGAGTTCTGTCAGAGACTTGGGCCATACCTGGATACTTAACCAGGAAATGTTATGCTGGTCGCCAGCATAATTGAATGGGGCATCACAAACAACAACCCCAATCGGGATGCAGAAAATTTGAGGGCAGCTGACTGGAAGGTCCGAGGCTTGGACAGTGTAACAACAGGAAGTAAGG
Organism: Mustelus asterias; assembly: GCF_964213995.1. NCBI lineage: Eukaryota > Metazoa > Chordata > Chondrichthyes > Carcharhiniformes > Triakidae > Mustelus > Mustelus asterias. The sequence continues at coordinate 45,661,521 of NC_135811.1, read as the reverse complement.
TTTTGTACACAAGTAGCATGTACAAATGCAAAATTCCTTTCATCATAACATGAAAATATTTCAGAGAGGAGCCTCTTTCGCTGGGTTGGAGTAGTGCACACCATATGCAAAAATATATTGAATTATTAAAATTCAAGTTGAAGGGAAATAAAATCCTATTGTACTTTATACCAAGACATTTGCTGTAGATATATTTGAAGAATTGAGCATTCCTTTTATTCAGAATCTCCCTGCCTCAATTTTAACAATGTTTAAAAACATTGCTTGCTACAGAAGCTGAAAGCAATTTTCCTCTTTACTTCACATACAAGTATTTCTATGCAGCTTTTTAAAATGTCCTTATTTGGTCAGAATAACCATTGATCAGCAGTTGAAGGAAGAAACTAGACCCAGCGTTACTTGCGATAGATTTATTCTGAGTGAAACATTAAAGGTATATATCTCTTGACCCCACTCCTCTCCTGTATCAGTAAGCGTCTCTTCATACAAGAACATTAGTAAGAACAAGAGTAGGCCATCTGGCAACTTGAGCCTGTTCCGCCATTCAATAAGATCATGGCTGATCTTTTCATGGACTGAGCTCACCATAACCCTTAATTCTTTTACTGTTCAAAAATGTATCTATCTTTGCCTTAAAAACATTCAATGAGGTAGCCTCAACTGCTTTACTGGGCAGGGAATTCTACAGATTCACAACCCTTTGGGTTAAGTTCCTCCTCAACTCAGTCCTAAATCTGCTCCCTCTTATTTTGAGGCTATGCCCCCTAGCTCTAGTTTCACCCGCCAGTGGAAACAACCTCCCTGCTTCCATCTTATCTATTCCCTTCATAATTTTATATATTTCTATAAAATCCCCCCCTCATTCTTCTTATATGCTCAAGTAACCAATTTGTTCTCTCCACCTGTCTGTACTTCACCTCAACTGATACTATTAACAACCAATATCCTTTCCTGTATAACGTATAAATGCATGGTCAACTTTAAACAGAAATACTGAGGAATTTGAAAAACACTTACCAAAATGGTGTATATATGCAGACATCTGTATACAGGAGAAAAATCCACTAGATCCTGGGCAGTGAGAACCTGTGGATTATGTATATGCCGAACTTTAGAATATTAACCAAACATCAAACTGCACTAGCAGTTACTCTGCAAGCATAAATTAATACATCAAAACAGTTGACTGTAAAAATGTTCAGCACACTGAGATACCTCACAATTGTACCTTCAAAATGCCCATAAAGATAAGTGCTCAGCTCCCAATGGAAAAGGTTTCCCATCAGAGTTATAGACTCATGATCCAGCTTCACAGAATCATACCTTGTTAATGTTAAGCCTGAGCATCACTCAGGTCAGCGCATAAAACAGAGTTGCATACTAGACAGGACAAACAAACTTCTGCTAAAACCATGCATCCCATTGTTTGATCGTAGGCAAGTATTTAAGATCAACCTACTGCTCTGGTTGCCCACTGAACTCACTGCGAGAACTGCTTTCACAAATTTCTGAGAGAGCTTTTTAATTTTATACTGTTGGAACATTCAGTCTCATTCAAAATAGCAAGGCACACCAACTGGTGAAAAAATGCACTTTTTGGTCAACATAAATATATCATGTGCTTTTGTGTATTTTGTCATGCAATTAATGTTTTATTTATAAACTGTCTAAACAAGGAACAATGATTAAAATTACCTCCTCTTCATATTCATCGTCATCATCTTGTAATTGTTCTGACGTTGCTACATCTATGTGCCCAGAGACAATACCATTGGCAATATACAACTTTCTTTCATTGCTGTTATTGGTTTGCTTCTTTACAACACTATTGAAAGTTCTGTGTTGCTGAGACTGTGGATCATCAATACAAAGTCAACTGAAAATATTCCAAACACGCACTTGTTTTGATGAATTTCAAGCATTACAGATCATTCTAAATTACCCACATTTAGAATTTAGAGATGGTATAATCGTAAGATAACACAAGATTTATCTTGATCCAAGTTTTATAAAGAATTTAGACTAGCATTGCAATACATATCATTTACCAAGATAAAGCAGGAGTCTTAAAAACTCCTCAATCAACTTCTCTTACTTGAGGAAAGAACTTGCCTCTTTCCAGAATAGCCATTTTAATAACTTAGCAGGGAACATCATCTATTCCAGCTCAAAAAGGCCATTTGACAAATATATCAGTTTAAAGACATAACTAACACATTTATCTTAAAATGAACAAGTATTCACGACAGTCTGAATGCCAGTGCATTACTAAACCCAACTCACAAATCTAGTACACTACAACTTGAATATTAAGCTTCTAAACTGCATTATAATATTTGGATCATCATTCAAAACTAGAGACAGTTTCCAAATGTCTCAATGGTAAAATATTTGAAAAAGACCACAAAATGCATCTGAGTAATTCTCTTCTAACAAGACTGAACTCAATTTACCAGGGTTCCATGAAGCTCTATTTTGACTGGAACTGGACTGCTTCCCTGCTGGGAGGGCTTTCACATATATTTTATTTTAGCACACAAAGAAAACATTTTTCCTGAACTCATCCAACTCTTGAGAAAAATAAGCAAATCTGAGGACTTTTTGGCAATTTGATATTTACAAAATTCCTCTCTTCAGTTGGTTTCAGTGGCACAGTGGTTAGTACTGTTGCCTCAAAGTGCCAAGGACCCGGGATCAATTCTGGCCCTGGATGACTGTGTGGAGTTTGCATGCTCTCCTAATGTCCTCCGGGTGCTCCAACTTCCTCCCACAGTCCAAAAATGTACAGGTTAAATGGATTGACCATGCTAAATTGCCCCTTAGGTGTCCCAAGACGTGTATGCTAGGTGGATTAGCCATGGTAAATCCAGGGGGATTACAGGGATTTGGGATGGGGGGGAATGCAGGCATGATGGGCCGAATGGCCTTCTTTACTGAAGGAGTTCTATGGATTTCCCAAGTTAACAGAGAGACAGATGATTTTATACAGAAATCTTCCAATAACATAAATGCCATGCTATTATCTAACCATCAGAAAACAGCCTTCAGTATTCCAAAAAAAGTCTGTCAGTTAATTCTGCAGTTAACTTGTCCAAAATGACAAAATCTGCTCTGGAGATCCAAATGGAAAATTGAGATTTAACCTCATGTCGTAACTCCAAATCAATATTCTAGTAAAATAGCATCAACATTCAGTTTTATGTCCGTCACTAATTTTCTTTTCCCCCTCTGAAAGCTGGGATATAGATCTGTGGATGTGGACATTCTTTAGGTACCTCACCCAGCTGGCCATTTTCCACGTGAAAACCGAGACAGTGAGTATCAGTAGATTATCAAAACACAAGATACAGTTCTCACTGTATCCGTGTGTGCTTGGCAACAACTAAAAGAAATCACTGGATAATCACATGCAATGGGCATACTGGATAATGTTTCTTCTCCTGAGCATCTAAGCCAACTGCTGTGATCCAGCTAAACTGATTAACTGATTAATAACAGAGACCAGGGAATTCAACTGCTCTGGTCTGTTTGACTTAGCACATCTCCACGGGTTACATTTACCCACTGAGTTGCCAAGTCAGAATTTGAACAAACAAATTTTAATAGAAATGAACCATATCACACATCAGTGCTCTGGAAAAAACAACAAAATTGTATGTTATAAAAAGCCTTTGAAATTAAATTAATGTTTCTCACTTGCTTCATGGCCATTTCTCCTATTTTATCAGAATGCTTCCGAATACTTTCTAAAAAGTCTTTCAAATCGGACATCGAAATTTCCTTGACTTCTTCTCGCAACCTGGGAATATTTTCTGTCATGATCTGACAGAAACGGTACTGATGAACTTGGGGAAGATACGTATTTTCTAGAAGTTCCATAGTTTTCAACGCAGAATAATATCTGGGAGATAAAAATAAATTATATGCATCAAATCATGTTCATTACACCAAATAGGATTTTTAAAAAATAAAACAAAATTAAAAATTAGAAAGTGACATCTCTAGCCTGCCGCAGTGTTCATGGATTCAATGCCTAACATAGGATAACATTTCAGGCATCAGTCCTCTTTTACATCTTATTCAACTATCACCTCTTAGGTAAGATAACAGTCATTTGAAGATCATTAATTACCATAAATTCCTTCAGCTGCCAGGAACTCATCCATTTTCACTTTGAAACTCTTTAATGATTTTGTTCAACTAAATGTAATGGCAATTTGTTCCATATGATGATCAATCTATTTTGGAAAAAAAATTGTCCGAGCTGCCTATTTAATTTTGTTTCATCTTGAATGGGCATCCATGGTTCAAGAATTCTTTCTGTTTGCAACACATCAGGATGTTCTAAAATCTAGTCAATTTCTCGTCAACGTTTCTTCGCTGGAGGCAAAAATCCTAGCAAACATGTCAATTGTTTAGCCCTTATGTAAATACGCACGAGAACAAAGTATCTTACTATTTCTTCTGTCAATGTCACAAGTCATGATGTGGAGATGCCGGCGTTGGACTGGGGTAAGCACAGTAAGAAGTCTCACAACACCAGGTTAAAGTCCAACAGGTTTACTTGGTAGCAAATACCATAAGCTTTCGGAGCATGCTGCTCCTTCGTCAGATGGAGTGGTTATCTGTTCTCCAACAGTGCACAGACACAGAAATCAAGTTACAGAATACTAATTAGAATGCAAATCTCTACAGCCAGCCAGGTCTTAAAAGGTACAGATAATGTGGTTGGAGGGAACATTAAACACAGGTTAAAGAGATGTGTATTGTCTCCAGACAGAACAGCTGGTGAGATTATGCAAGACCAGGGGCAAGCTGCGGGGGTTACTGATGTGACATAAATCCAACATCCCGGTTTAGGTCGTCCTCATGTGTGCGGAACTTGGCTATCAGTTTCTGCTCAGCGACTCTGCGCTGTGGTGAAGGCCGCCTTGGAGAACGCTTACCTGAAGATCCAAGGCTGAGTGCCCGTGACTGCTGAAGTGCTCCCCCACAGGAAGAGAACAGTCTTGCCTACCACATTATCTGTACCTTTTAAGACCTGGCTGGCTGTAGAGATTTGCATTCTAATTAGTATTCTGTAACTTGATTTGTGTCTGTGCACTGTTGGAGAACAGAGACCACTCCATCTGACGAAGGAGCAGCATGCTCCGAAATTTGCTACCAAATAAACCTGTTGGACTTTAACCTGGTGTTGTGAGACTTCTTACAATGTCACAAGTACCATAGCAACATTTCAGCTGTCATAAGTTTGATCTGACCTTACACAAAAGATAATCCACCCAATCTATAAATACACATGAAAAATATATTACTGATAAAGGCTCATAATATGACATTGTCAGAATTATTTGTATTCTGTCAGAAACTACAGTGCACTCAATCTGTGTATTTGTCTTTACATTAGGAAAACACCTGGAAAGGGTACTTTTCAAAAAGAATTGTTGACAAAAATGCTGATTAAATTATTTTATCTTCAATGCAAAATGAATTTTATGCCAGCAATGTGCCAGAATCAGGATATCCAGTAAAGCTCATGTGTTACCAGTACATTTGAACAGCTTGGACTCAATTATAATCGTAGAAGCCCATGTGATATAATGATTATAAGCGGAGGCTTCCAGCTCAAATGAAGCATTTATCCCCGATGACATTGGATCAGGTGCAATTTAAAGGCGCTCTTTTTGTCTAATACCAACACAGTATGGTACATTTGTTAGGTTATGCCCTGATCACATTTTGAAAAGAGCAATGCCCAAAATGCACCCATGATGTAACTACAAGAAGATATATTCATAATAGCATCAAAGTCACATAAACCGTTTTATTCAAATTATACTGCTGATCAGCTTATCTTTGCTGTTGGATCATCTGGAAACCCTGACTTTTGAGATCAACATTCATACATAATCCCTCTCAAATCCATTCTGCAACCCCTCTCTAATTATATCTGTCTGTAGAACAAGACCTTGGCCTTTTAACATCTGTTCTCATAAAATATTGAGGCCTTTTTAATTTGCAGGTCAAGGTTTAAAATAAATATTCTTTTTTTTGGAAAAAAAACAACCTGGAATGAAGTTATCAGCTCCAGCAATACTGTATCAAAAAACACCCTTCAGAAATGTTGATAAATGTCTTTGGCAGTGACAAATTTAGCACAATTTTATCTACAAGAACAATGAAGCATAATTTATGTAAATGCTCAATAAATACTCGGAGATTTGTGTGCAGGTTTTACCCATTTACCAAACCCATTTGTCATTGCACATGTATATTATTCTTCAGATTAAGGTTGTAAAAGACTTACAAAACATAAAACAAGGTAGGTCAGACTTGAATTACTCCAAAAAAAAAATCTAGTTTTATCAAACCCAAAGCAAAAAATTGTTTTCCAATTTGTCCAGTTAAGTTGGATTAGTATTTTAACAAATTGTTCTTTACATATTTTCACTGACAAAGACATCAACTTTTGAAACTTGTCTGTACAAATAAGATTTTTCATTTATTGCTTGAATCTGTTCAGCAGCATCACCAGTTATGAATAATTTATATATTGTATCACAAGCCATTAACCCAAGTAACTCCCTAACCCAATAGTAAATCCTTATGTCAAGCTCAATGATCTTTTAATGACAGACAACTTTATATATTACCCACTTATAGATTTCATTTTTACTAATTGCACTTTATTAAATACAAGCACATAATAGGCTTCCATTGGGCTAGGACACATCATTGAGCAAGGTAACTTTTTTTGGAGAAAGCATTCAAATAAGAGATAGATTTCTACTGAACACTACTTAAAGTACTGTATCAGTTTGGATGCTGGATTTGAACTATAAACATTTAATAATTTTGCAGCCATTCAACAATGCTTGGATAGGATATAAATTGATCAGGTGATATTAATCTGATGTCATTATGGGACAGTGTAGTAATTTCAAAAACTATAATACATTAGGTTCAAGGCAAACAATTGTTTTCCTAAGCTAGCACTTTTTTTTTTTAAAAGCTGCAGTTCATTTTTGGTACATTACAGTAACAGAACTACTTGAACCTATGTTTTTAAAAAATGTAGCGCAAGTTATGGACCCTGACCACATTGCAGTAGTGCGATTTGTGTTCCAGAACCAGCCGTGCCCTAGCCAAGCTGCTTCAGTACAGTTACAATGCTGGCATCTACAGATAACGTGGAAAGTTGGAGGTAAGCCCAGTCCACAAAAAGGACAAACCCTATCGCCAGTTTTTGCCCCATCAGTCCACTCTCAATCAGCAGCAAAGTTATGGAAGGTGCCATCGCCAGCACTATCAAGTAGTACTTTACACTGCAACAGCCTGCTCACTGATGCTCAGTTTGGGTCCCTCCTGGGCCACTTAGTTCCTGACCCTCATTAAAGGCTTTGTTCATGTTGAAGAAAGGAGCTGAACTTGAGGCAAGTGCGATTGTCTATGGCAACATTCGGCCAAGTAAGGCAGCAAGGAGTTCCAGCAAAATTTAAGTAGAGGGAATCTGGGGGAAAATTTCTGACTGGTTGGAGTCATATTCAGTACAAATGAAGATAGCTGGAATTGGTCGAGGCCACTCATCTGAACCCCAGAACATCACTACAGGAATTCCTCAGGGTGGTGTTCAAGGTCCAACACCTTCTGGAGACTCAATGGTCTTTCCTCCATCATCCGGTCAGACGTGGGGATGATCACAGTGCTCAGTACTATTCATAATTAAGGGGAGATGGTGGCACAGTGCTGATGTCACTGGACTAGTAATATCTGATGTTCTGGGGACACTATTCAAATCCCACCAGCAGCTGGTGGAATTTAAATTCAATTAATACATTTGGAATTGAAAGCTAGTCTCAGTAATGGTGACCATGAAATCACTTGGATAAAAGACTGTTTCGTAATGTCTTCTGGGGGAGGAAATCTGCTGTCCTTACCTAATCTGGTTTACATGTGACTCCAAATCCACAGCAATGTGGTTGACTCTTAACTACCCTCTGAAATGGCCTAGCAAGCCACTCAATTTAAGGGCAATTAGGGACAGGCAACAAATGGGCCTTGCTAGCAACACCCACATCCCACGAAAGGATAAATGATTCCTCAGATACTGAAACAGGCCATATCCAACTGCAGCTAGACTTGGACAATGTTCAGAATTGGACTTAAATGGTAAATAACTAACGCTGCACAAGTGCAATGCAATGACTATCTCCAACATGACAGAATCTAGCCACCGCCCCTCCAATAGACATTCATTATCGCTACCATTGCTGAAACCCCCACTATCAACATCCTGGGTGTTCCACTGACCAGAAACTGAACTGGACCAGTCATAAATACTTGTGACAAGAACCGACCAGAGACTGGGAATGCTGTGGTGAGTAACTCACCTCCTGAATCCTCAAAATCTGTCCACCATCTACAAGGCACTAGTTTTAATTCAGTCAGTTGTTTTGAATACCATATTTGGAGCCAAGAGATCTGCCTGCAGGTAACAAGTATGAAATCTGGAGATTAGCAGTGATCTCGCAAAAGGTGGGAGAGTTGACCATGTCTGTTCTACAGTCTCTCCATATCACAGTTGTCTTAAGGCATCTGAGTAACTACAGCAATTAGGGCAAAGAAAGACTTAGCAAGCCTTTTCCAGAACACACTTAATGGCTTTACATTGCTCCTTTATGATTCCTTTCAACCACACAGGTGTGCCATATTCTAATACGAGGCAAATGATAGATGTAAAAATGGTTGAGATCATTGCTTGGGGAGTGGTACTTCAGTTTCCGAAACATGTACAGAGGCTGTCTGCTCATTTAACAATATCTCTGATGTGTACATGTTATTTTAGATCCACCTGGATAAATATGCCCAACAGTTTGATGGAGTTGTGCAGTTGGATTGTGGCACCGTTCAATGACAAAATTAGGCGGAAGGCTGCTTTCTTTTGCACAAAGCAAATGTCTGTAACGATGCACTTTTTAGGGTTTAAGATACTCTATTCTCTACAATCAGTTATGAAATTGTTCAAGGACAGCTAGCATTCAGGCTTTAGTAACAGTCAGGTTACAGGCATCTTCAAAGTGGCAAATGCCAGTTCTCTGCAGCCAGCATTGTTGATGACAAGGAACATCTTAGCGCACTGATTGCATGCACTACTCAGAATTTGACACATTGTTCACAATGTGAAATAAAATGAGATTGCAACAGATCAGAATCAGTAAAGCCACGTTAGCCCATCAATCCCAGAAGTACCAAAAGGTCCTCCAACTGCAGCATCCACCTGTGCCTTCAATGTACAGGCCAATAACTTCCTGCTACCAGTCCTAAATTTTCCCTTTTACAGTTTTAAACAAGTGAACCTCTTGTTGCCCTCAACATCTAACTTCAAATGATTTTTCTTTCCTTTTCCATATTTACTAGCTAATATTTAAGATCACATCACAGAGGCCTCAAGTCTGAAAAGGCCAAATTCCAATTTTTATTCATCTCAGACTCAACAGTAGAGTTCAGCTTTGTAACTGCAATGACTTCAGTGCTTGAATGTTGCACTTGTTTCAGTCCTCCATATTATTAAAAGGGACAGTCTGACCAGTTCACCATAAAAATTGATCACTAGTTTTCTGACTTGTATTTTGGCAATGCCAGTCAACAGTTCATTGTCTTTATTTATTGCTGCTTTGCAATTGTTGGACATAGAGCCCAGAGCATATTGAATGCAGCTACATTACCTTCAACACCATTCAGACTTAGAAACTGAATTACACTTGAACTCGGGGTGCAGTTCCAGTACTGCAAATACCACATCTAGCCAATGAGGTTGGTGGCAAGAGCATGACAAATTAACCCACCAACCTCATCTGATTACCAGCAAGCTGCAGAGGCCAGTTGCAACTCCAGAGACAGCTCGATGATCATGGAGGGGGGACAGCAAATTCGACCAGCCAAAGTTCAGCATCATTTTGCCCATTCCCATATTTTCTCCAGTTTTATTTCCCAAGCTGCGTCAGCAAATCCAGTTGTCCTTCCTGATGTGCAATCATTCAACAATTTATCTAGAGTTTCTGAATCTAAATTGCTGACTTATCAGTCTTTAACTTCAACTGCTGATCCACAGGACAACTCCACTGAAAAAGTGTCCTCGAGGTTTCTGCCCTATTACGGAGTCAGGATTTTCAGACTGCCACCATCCCACTTTATGCCGAGATGGTGGTGGTACGGGATTATAACTGGGTTGATGGCAATCAGGACTCAGATTTGAATTTTAAAAGCAAATACTTCAAATAGACCAGGAGGCATTAAGGCTCACTTCCACAATAAGACCAAAGGCAGGCAAGAATTCCAGAGAATGGTATCACCCCTCCAGTTCTGACTAATTCAGTGCACAGGGAGATCCACTTTCTGCAATGCCCAGCATCACAGCTGGAAATTTTGGGGTCCTAATTATGATCGACAATTGTAGAAACATAAAATACTTGCATCTTCATTTGAGAGAATCAAAATCTGGAAAGCAAAATTAATGTTTACATTGTGTTGCTTTAGGGCAAAAAGCCTCAGATGATGTTGAATAGTCCTTCCTTTAACACATCTTCATGGCTGCTCTGCATTCAGTGCAGACTTGCAATCTAACAGTAGAGTATGGAGAAGTCAAAATATGTTTATAGCTATGTTATTTATGTTTAGGATAATTAAGGTGATCAATCATCCCAGAAAATTATTACACAATTGAAGCCCAAAATACCAAGTTGTGGTCTCATTAAATCATATAGTTTAATCTATTAACAAAGCACAGCTGTGGCACACAAATTGAGTGTAGCTCACATTATACTGCAATCATTTGCTACATTAATGAGTGCAAACACATTGCAAAAAGGACACCCGTTTAATTTTGAAATTAGTTTAGTGTGCAATGATGGATCACTGAAAATTAACAATTATCTCCTTGTAGCTCCAATGACATTCAAGTTTTTGCTTTTACATTGCAAACTATTTTGAGCTTTTCCTTCTATGTTGGCAGAAATTTTATGGGGCAATAACCCAATTACTACTCAAGTCCATGCCAAATTTATTGAAGTCTTCAAATATTTAATCAGCGCTTGCGCCAATTAAACAAACATACAGAATATTCTATCAGCAGCAGAATGAAATTAGATTTAGCCAGAGTAGAAAATCATTTTTTAGCGCATTAAATAAAAGCATTATTGAACAATAGTAAATACAACACTGGTATTAGGAAGCAATTTATTTCTGTAGCTGGACAAGTTGAGACATTTTCCACATGAGCAGAACCATAGGCTCAGAGTTCCCCAGATGGCTTGCTTTCTGGGTGCAGTTTTGGGAGTGTTACATAGGAACGGAGACAAAAGAAGCAGCACTAAAAAGGAAGAAACGTTAGAAACCAGAGTAAATTTGAAAATATTTTATTCAAAAAAATTACAAGTTTACATCCAATTTTTAAAAAGTACACTTCAATAAGTGTAAATGATGGAAAGAACATAGAAAAGCTACAGCACAAACAGGCCCTTCGGCCCACAAGTTGCACTGAACATGTCCCTACCTACTAGGCTTGCCTATAACCCTCTATCTTAATAACTTCCATGAACTTATCCAAAAGTCTCTTAAAAGACCCCATCAAATCTGCCTCCACCACCACTACCGGCAGCCGATTCCATGCACCCACCACCCTCCGAGTGAAAAACTTACCCCTAACATCTCCCCTGTACCTACTCCCCAGCACCCTAAACCTGTGACCTCTTGTGGCAACCATTTCAGCCCTGGGTAAAAGCCTCTGAGAATCCACTCTATCAATACCCCTCAACATCTTATACACCTCTATCAGGTCACCTCTCCAAGGAGAAAAGACCTAGCTCTCAACCTATCCTCATAAGGCATGCCACCTAATCCAGGCAACATCCTTGTAAATCTCCTCTGCACCCGATGGCTTCCACATCCTTTCTGTAATGAGACGACCAGAACTGGGCACAGTACTCCAGGTGGGGTCTGACCAGGGTCCTATACAGCTGCAACATTATCTCCCGATTTCTAAACTCAATTCCTCTATTGATGAAGGCCAGTATTCCATACGCCTTCTTAACCACAGCCTCCACCTGTGACACTGCTTTGAGCGTCCTATAAACCCAGACCCCAAGATCCTTCTGATCTTCCACACTGCCAAGCGTCTTACCCTTATTATATTCTTTCATCCTATTCGACCTGCCAAAATGAACCACCACACACTTATCTGGGTTGAAGTCCATCTGCCACTTCTCCGCTCAGTCTTGCATCTTATCTATGTCTCGTTGCAACTGCTGACATCCCTCTACACTATCCACAACACCTCCAACCTTTGTGTCATCATCAAACTTGCCAACCCATCCTTCCACTTCCTCCACTTCATCATATAGGGGCACTCCACTGGTGACCGACCTCCATGCTGGAAAAAGACCCATCTACAACCACTCTTTGCCTTCTGTGGGCAAGCCAGTTCTGAATCCGCAAGGCAAGGTCCCCCAATGTCCCCTTGCCCCTTCATTCTCCATGCCCCTTCACTTTCTCAATGAGCCTTGTATGGGGCATCTTATCAAATGCCTTGCTGAAATCCATAATAAACTACATTCTACTGCTCTCCCTCGTCTGTGCGTAAATTCCAAAAAAATACAATTAGGCTCCTAAGGCATGATCTGCCTTGGACAAAGCTATGCTGGCTATTTCTGATCATTACATGATTCCTCTCCAGATGTTCATAAACCTGCTCCAGGATCTACCCCTCAACTTACCAACCACTGAGGTTAGACTCACTGGTCTATAATTTCCCAGGCTCTCTCTTCTCCCTTTCTTGAATAAAGAAACCACATCCGCAATCCTCCGGAACCTCTCCCGTCTCCATTGATGACGCAAAGATCATCGCCAGAGGCTCAGCAATCTCTTCCCTCACCTCCCACAGTAACCTGGGGTACATCCCATCGGTCCCAGCGATTTAACTAATATGCTTTTCAAAAGCTCCAACACATCCTCTTTCCTAATGCCCACATGTTCAATCTTCTCCGTCCACTGCAAGTCTGCACTGCAACTACCAAGATCCTTTTCTACTGTGAATACTGAAGCAAAGTATTCATTGAGTACCTCCGCCATCTACGTCCAACTCCACCGTCACATTTGATAGGTCCTACTCCTTCACATCTTTCCTCTTTACTCTTGCTCTTAATATACTTGTAGAATGCCCTTGGGGTTCCTTCTCATCCTGTCTGCCAAGCTTCTCATGACCCCTTCTTGCTCTTCTAAATTTCCCTCTCAAGTTCCTTCCCACTAGTCGTATACTCTTCTAGATTTCTAACATTACCTAGCTCCCTGAACCTTTTGTAGGCTTTTCTTTTCTTCTTGACTAAATTCGTTACAGCTTTCATGCACCATGGTTCCTGTAACCTACCATAACTCCCCTGTCTCATTGTCTGTGAAGAGCTCCAGACAAATTTTCCTTGAAATTTGCCACATTTCTTCTGTACATTTCCCTGTTCCCTGAAAATTCAAGGAAATAAAGGAAAGCTAATTCTGGTTACTGTTGGATTATTAGAAACAAGGGAGACAAAATTCATTTTCTAACTGTGTTGTGAGCTGCACTACAAAACTGTAATTTTGTTCTGCTTACAGGTTAACAGGATTTTTTTCCCCTTTCATTGATTCACAGGATGTGGGCACTGTTGCCCATCATTTTGCGATGGTGAGCCACCTTCTTGAACTGCTGTAGTCCCTTCGGTAGGTACAGCATCTGGCATTGTATTAATCCTCCATTTGGGTTGGCGTGGGGCTGAAAATGGGAACCATATGATTTCTGGAGTCAGAACTCAAGGAAGCTCAGAGGCAATATCTCAGGACGCAGGGTTGCTGGTTTCAGAGCAACATGGTAATGACAGACCAGAGAGCAAACTGTTGTCATTTTATTTGTATAAAATTATGCTTTTCAATCTTGAAAAGTGTATCTGGGCATTAAGCAACAGCATGGACATTCTTTATGGCACTAAAGAATCAGCTGTATATCCTTTTTTTTTATGGTAAGCATCTGGCTCTTATGGCAGAAAAATCCCCCAATCTGCTGTTGTACAGTTTCCAGACCAGGCAGGAGAGGTTTGCAGAGAACCCTGCTACTTAACAACACCAATGTTGCCTGCATTTCCCACCCCCCCCCCCCCCCCCCCTCCCCCCCCACCACCAAGTGCCACAGCTTTTCTGCCCGATGTTCATTCCTACTCAACCAGCAGTGCTTCCAAGGTCCCAATAGTCTCACAAATAGATGGAGATGCTTCATCTGTGAAGACAAGATAAACTTCTATTAATGATGATTTTCTAGAAAAAAGACAGCTTAATTCAGAGTTTGCAAATAATTTATAATTTTGAACTGATCAACAATGTCCTTATAAGCAACTCCAACAGGAAGGTTGCTTAGCAAATTTCTTTACACAAGCATGGTATACATTGTGGATAATTTTTTTTCAAACTAGGTTTACTATACAAGGAAGAAGTTTACAAAGCATTATAGCATACTTACCAGACTGTGCAGACTCAGGAATTTCATGGAATAGGTGGTAGCATTTGGCAGTCATGCATTCAAGCCAACAATCTTCTTTGCTGGTTTGATATTAATCTATTTACAATAAATCCATGAAACTTTTGATTCAATAAGATATCATGCGTGTCTTGACCAGTCCGTGGTTCATTGCATCAATTTGGCACAAAAACATCTTTGAATTATATAAATCACATTAAAATGTTTCAGCTTCTATAGCACGGTCACAGCTTGTTTCCATTTATTACTGTTCTTCACTGCCAGTGTATAAATATAATTTATTAACTTAAATCAGGTGCCACATTGGTCATGGAGGTAGTAGCCTTACACATTTTAAAAAAACGATAACATCTTAATTTGTCACGTGGCAAATTTATCATCCATGCATAAAGGCACAGCATTTTAAAAAATTAATTTTACAGGATGTGGGCATCACTGGCTGGGCCAGCATTTACTGCCCAATCCCAACTGCCTTCCTTTTCAGAGATCATTTGAGAGTCAACCACATTGCTGTGGACCTGGAGTCACATGTAGACATACATGGTAAGGAAGGCAGATTTCCTTCCCTAAAAGGACATTAGTGAACCAGATGGGTTTTTATAATTAGTGCCATGGTGATCATTAGACTTTTAATTTCAGATTTTAATTGAATTCCCTTTCGTGGTGGAATTTGAACCTGGGTCCCCAGATCTTGCCCTGGGTCTCTGGATTACAAGTCCAGTGACGATACCACTACTCCATTGTCATGAAGGGGAAATAGTCAATATAAAAATGCTGCATCATGTAACCTGGAATTTCACGAGTGGTTAACTTGATAGAGTTATGTGCTACCTTTGCACAAACTATGTACTACAATTAATAATTCTGAATTGAATACTGCTTTCAAACATAGAAATATAATACACAAAGATGTCAGTAGAAGATATGCCAAGGTCCATCATTACACAGTTAAGAAAAGTTGCAATGAAATATTAGTTTGATACACAGAACTACAAACTACCTTTTGGCCTTCATCTGTTCTCTCACTTTGCTGTACATTTCTAGTACTAAAAACAAAAAGGAAAAAATACAAATTAATATAATTCTTAATAAAGCAATTATTCTGCTCAAAAGCTTTTTGCTCAATAAACTACAAATGAAATATATTAGAATAGTTGGTATGGTTTTTCTTTACTATTTGAAGTCCAAGCTCAATCTAAGAAAATGCAGTCATAAATCACTCGGAGTACTGACCTTTTAAGGAAACTACATGGCAAGAGGCCACAATTTTTCACTGTGCTATACAAGAATGTCAATGCCTTTGTCCCAATGAGGCAGCACCAAGACAATGGCATTGCATAGCATTAGAACAACACACCAAGTCATCGCACATCAAATCAGATTGGGAAATGAGCAGGCCTTGGAGGAACCTCAGTATGTAGAGATTGAACTTCAAATCCAGGAATAGGGAAAATCAAGGCGGTGGCAGGTTTATCCAGTATTCTTGCTAATTCATTGGGTCACTGAATATTTTGCAAGTAAAACACCGTAGAAGATCTGACGTAAGAGTTCAGGGACAAGCATCTTCAGGCAACCTTACAGCACCAAAAGTATTGAACCATTCATCAATATGCTAAAGACCATACTGCCTGGCAAAAACTGAGGCACTTAAAAATTGTGACACCAGAGTCACTTGGATAATGTTACTACCACACTGAATGAACTTCTTACCTCTCGAGAGTCATACTGTGCAAGAAAAAGAACAGGAACACAACGGATTTTCAAACCTCTGTTGAATGGATTTCAACATGTTTTGGCAAGAATTAGTGTAGACAGATGAACACCTTAATTTAAGATATAAAGATGCTCATCTACAATAGCCTAACTCTCAAATGGAAGCAATAAAAAGATGGAAGGTATAATTTCAGTAGTTATGAGACAAGTGCAAATCTCAATCTCAAAGGCATGATGCATGGAATTAGAGTAAAATGTTCAGAAGATGGGATAAAGGAGATGAGAAAACTATGAAAACACTTTCAATTAATTCAAAACTCAATGCACAATTCCTGACATGAGGAAAGGATTTAAAACTATACATTAGCAGCAGATATTTGGACAAACTTAAGACAGGAAATAAAAATTTGACAACAACCCAAATTACAGCCTCCTAGCATTGGAGGAAGGAGGCAGAAAGTGTAAGGGGAAAGCAGTGCGAAATGTCCGAAACAAAAAAGGAAAAATAATTTCTGAAAAAACAAGAGTGAAGTTACATAACAAGACCTACAAATAATAGAACTTGGTTAGAGAAAAAAATTCAATTTCCAAAAATCTGTATCAGCATTGAACTGACATTCACCCTTCTGATATATTTATAGAATTATTTTGAATGTAATACATTTTTTTCTGGAAAGAGCAGTCAAAAATTGTAACATGTTTGTGTATTTACAATGCTGACCTTTGATCTTCACACCTGGTTCTTGACTATAATTGGCCGGAACCAGGAAGGGAAAAACAGATGTCAGTATATTTAAGATGCGGTGTCCCTTCCAATTCTGAGCAGAGATGTCTCAAATGAAACTATATTCAAAATGCTTCTGCAACTCTTTGCATTGAGAAATGTTTATTTAAAAGGCCAATTATTGACAACATTGAAAATACAATCCAAATCCAGTAAAGAGAGAATTGATAGGAAGGACTTATTAACAAACTGGTTTAAGGGCAGCTTTAATGAAATGCATTGATATTACTACAACATTCCGTTCTAGTGTCTTTTCAGGCTTCAAATTTGGAAAAGGACATGTAACAAGTTGA
The DNA here is from genome assembly GCF_964213995.1 of Mustelus asterias. Lineage (NCBI taxonomy): Eukaryota > Metazoa > Chordata > Chondrichthyes > Carcharhiniformes > Triakidae > Mustelus > Mustelus asterias. The sequence goes on along the minus strand of NC_135811.1, from coordinate 45,644,177 downwards.
GAATGCCTGACTTCAGCTATCAATTAGAGAGCTGTAACCAGGTCAGCACCATTAAATAGTTTTAACGTTTCATCATTGCTTTTTAATGTCTTCAAAATGGTACTAACTTGTGTTTTCTTAATTTGGTCACAATATAGAAAATCAAATAGATAAATGGTAATTTTGCACAAGTTAATGGTTAGGCCACAGTTATAAATACTGTGTGCAGGACCCAGGAAGGATGTTGAAAGCATAGAACACAGATTCACCTGGATAAGGAGAGACTATTTTTACTGGAACAGAGAAAGTTTAAAGGGAGATGTAATAGAGTCTTTTACAATTATGAAGGGTCGTGACTGAATGACGAGAGAGATACCATCCCCCCCCCTCAACCCCAATAGAAATCAATACCAAAACCATTCATTTCAAATAATCACTAAAATAGCATGAAGGAGGATTAGAAGCAAATTTCTTTACACAGATATTCTGTTGGTGCATGAATGCTTTGCCACAGGAAGTACTTGAAACAAAAACAAAAGGAAAATGGGAATGAATATTTAATACAGGGCTATGGGGATAAAGCTGGGAAGTGGCATTAGTTCTGGAGCAAAGAGATGGCACAAGCAAAACAAAGCAAATAATCTCCTCCTATGCTGTCAAATTGCATGGCTCCAGATAATGTAATAGGATCCTTTTACTTGTTTTGAAGGCTGGGATAAGCACACCCAACAGCGGAACGGTGCTGAATCCCAGTCACAAAAACTGAAATGAGACACTCAGATACTTCACACAGGCTTGATGGAATAGGAAAAGCAGACTACTCTAACGACCGTCTTATTCATTAAAAAAGGTACTTTCCCCAATCAACAGGTCCATATAGATTGAGATAGGATATCAAATCACACCCAAATCACGTCTACTTTCTGATGTGAATGCTGATTGAGCTGTTATACATGCTCAGCATGTTAGTTCAGATTTCCAGCATTTAGTTTTTACATCAAATTTTCCACTTTTTGTAATGTAATTGATCAGAAATTGATTTTTTCCTTTTTATTCCAAGTCTCAATGCCTATCTGAAACTCCAATGATTGCCATAAAAGCAGACTGCAGCTTTCAGTCTGTCCTACTACATGCAGTACCCTATTGTGGCAAAGAACTGAAAGAAAATGAGGTAACATCAGAAGAGTCAGTGTAAATTTCATAAATCTGTTTTTTTATAAGCAGATTATATTGAAATCTAGAAGTTTAAAAATAAAATATTTCTAAAGTTTTGTTTTTTCACCTTGAGCTACAAACTTTGACAGATAAATATTGTGAAATGATGTGGTTGGTCATTTGGTTCTCAGTAAATAAACTACAGTCCCCATGATGCAACATCTACTAGCTTGGTAAATGATTTTCATATTTTTGACTCTAGCATTCTATGCTCAAGTCACCAACTGTCTGAAGAACGTTGACATCTATTTTTATCCTATTTTGGTCCTTGTACTGATAACTAGAGAATCACCTGCAGTGGCTTTTTGTTTCCCCACACCCTAGCTATGTGGTTCCCAGCGATCTCTCCTTGGCCCCCTCCTTCTCATCTACATGTCCTGGTGGCATCACCCAAAAACATAGCAGTCAGTTTCCACATGTATGCCGATGAGACACAGCTCTACCTCACCGCCTCATTTTTCTTTTGTTTTTTTTACACTTAATGGAATTAATTTCACCTGCCATTGTTCTATCCACATGCATGTTTTGTCCACCCTATTTAGTTTTTGCATCTTCTGAAATCAACTGCTTTTGCCAGGTTAGTATCATCCACAAAACTGAAAAACACATGGAGTTTCTGACAACAAAAGAACAATCCAAGCCACTGATGGAAACTAGAAGCTGTACCGATTTCAACAACTATCGCTGAGGTGCCATATCCGGCACTTGCCACCCCAAAATAACTGCTCAAATCTAGTCCCATAGTTTTCTAACCCTCAAGGCCAAGAAATTATCCAATAAATATTCAAACTGAATCCCCAACATGGAACTTATCCATAATCTTTTTTGTGTAACCTTATCAAATTGTTTTTTTTTGAGAGGCTAACCATCAACAATCATTAGGGTACAATCATAGACCATACCCCCAAGTTGTTGGTAAGGCTTGGTAAAGTCACAATATTGCAGTTTTGACCAAACAAAAATAAGCTTTACTAAACAGGGTCAGAAAGATATCTCTCCTCTAACATTCAGGATTAATATGAGGTATGTGTGAATTAACAAGCAAACTATGGCCAAATACACTATACAATAAAAGGCAGATGTGACCAAGACAGTGACATGATTTCTCCACAGCCCACCCAGACATGAGTAACACTGCGCTGAGTGAACTGTCTCTCTCCCAATGAGGAATTCTAGTCTTTACTTTTGAAGATCTAACCTGAGTATTCTCACCAAAGGTTGCTCCAACTCAGGTGGCATCAAAGACTGCTGGCCTCAGTGCTTCAACCTCATCTCTTGATATTCTGTTCTGTTGTATTCCTGAACCTGGACTCGAGCACCAACTCACAAGCACAACTTCAGACTTTCAGCCGCGCTGGACAAAAAACAGCTCCAAATGGCTGCCTTCACCCAAAATGTCACCAGCCTTCTGTCTTCTTGGATCTTCATGGTTTTTCTGGGGGGCTCTTCACTTAATGTCTGCTAGTCGCAATGCTACTGGGACATCTTTCTGTCCTTGTGTTAGACCTCTCCAGGACTCCCCTCTCTGGCCCTGCCAGGGACTCTTGTTTACAATGGCACGGTCGCTCCCCATCACCTGCCCCAGGTTTTTGCACCATTTTCCATCTCTGTGCAAGCCCACAGGACCTGCCCTCAGCCCAAAGAACTTAAGGCTGCTAAATTGCACATATGCACCTTTGCCTGGTCTGCATGTGCAGGCAAGTCCAGTCTGTTGGGACTTGGGGTTCTTGACCTTTGCCCTCACCCTTGAGGTAAGGTGGATTTCATTCCAGGGCTTTACACAGTCTATGTATGGGTCCAATCCAAGGAGACTGATCAGGTAGGATCTTCCTTTTCCAAATCCATGTTGACAACTACTTGCCAACATCTTAATGTATAAATAGATAATCTTCACTGTTACTCCTGCTACTCATTATTTTATGCGGAAGTGAAGAAATACAAATAGATCTATACGTGCCAATAGATATGTTCTTCCCCTCTTTGAAAATAGATATCATGTTGGGCTGTTTCCAGTCGAATGGTACGTGTTCCACAACCACTTCGTCAACAACATCCGTTGTGGCTCAGTTGGCAATGCGCACCCTTTGAATTGAGCGCTTAATTTCCACTCCAGAAACTGGAGGACAAAAACTAGGCTAACATTCTAGAGTAGCACTGAGGTAGTGAAGCAGTGTCGAATTTCTGTTTTTCAGATGAGACATTGAACTGTGGCCCTATCTGTCCTCTTAAAGGCGAGCATAAAATATCTCATAGTAACTATTTTAAAAAGAGCAAGGTCTGCCTCCCAGGATCTTGGCAAATATTTACTTCAACTAACACTGAGGGAATCTAGATTTTTAAATTTTATTTTCTACGTTTTTGAACTTCCCCATCTCTAAGGAAATCAAGAACAAGCGGAGATTGGGAAATCAAAACTAAAAACTTTGTTAAAAGATTCAAAACAACAGATCTGTCTAAACTGGGAATCAGCAGTTGTTGAGTTCACCAGAGCATTATAGACAAGAGAAAGACTCAAGAAGGAGGCTACATCCAGAAGCTTAGAATAAACAGAGAATAAGTTGCTGCAGCTGTTTCTGTTACTTGAGGATAACAGCAATGAATCTATGACATTCAGACCAAGTTCTACAGATTTGTGGTGAAAATTGTGCTCATGGAGCTCAGGCTATTATGAACTGCAGATCAGACTAGCTTCAAGGAAGATCGGAGCAGAGTTTGAAGGACTTTGTGACTGTGTGATCTCTACATTCCAAATGGGCAGCTGAGTTAATTTGAGAGACCTGCCTTAGTTGTATCTGCTCATTATTTTGCAATTTATATTTGATCACAAGTCAAACAGGAATTAACAGGCAAATTATGTTAATTCTGGTAAGAGTATGGGATAGGTAATATTTTATGTTTGCAAAGATTTATTCTGCTTTAAACAGTGGCTTCATTCTCTTCGTAATTAACCGGTATTTTAAATTTTGTCCACTCTAGTTACTTATCTCTACCAAAGTCAAAACATCACAAACAGATTTTATTAATTATCACATTACTGCTTGTGGGACATTGCTGTGCTACAATTTCCTACATTATAAAAAAGTACTTCATCATATGCTTAGCATTTTGAGATGTCCCGAGGTTGTGACTTGAAGTTCTTTTTGCTTAATGATAGCCAATTGCTCATAGACTGCATCTCATTAGTGCTTTGGAATATTATCCTCTGCTCCATATCAAAAAAACACTTGGGAGGATAATTTGATCAGAGTCTAGAACTGAGATTTTATATGCTGGCTAATCTACAGATCAAACATCAAATATTTTAGATAGCTCAAATTTAGGAAAGACAGACAACTTCCACAGTAAATTATTATGAAATACTCTGCCTGTTCAACAAACGGAATGCTTCTTTTATCCTTCTCAAGTTAGGCCCATGTAGAATGCAAACTTTTCTACTCAACCTAACTGCAAGCCTTAGCCCCAAGAAAAACATTTCAAAAACACACTTTAGTGCAACTGTATTAGTCACAGAGTGACATCAGCCCCGCTTCCAGCCTCTTTTGTTGGAGACCAAACGTATGGTGCAAAACGCATGGTAGGACACTGCAAAGTCCTGACATGGGGAGCGAGGTGGGTATTGCCTGGGAAGCTTCCTCCACTGCCTAGGCCCTGTGCACAAGTGTCTCTGACTGTGAATTACAGTCAGAGCCTTGGAACAGATCCACGTGGCTTACTTTAACTGCTACCCAATAAGTGCAAAACCATTTAAAACCTAGTCTATCTAACATCTGGGCAACTGCACCTCTACCCCCCCCCCCCCCCCCCCCCCTCCCCACTTCTATCAATTCCCTATTATTGATCCAGGTATACTTCAAGTTTTGAACACAAGCCCATAGGATGAATAATTGTAATTCGTAACGTTTCAGGTTAAACTTACCATCTCACATTTTGAGTTAGGGAGTAGGGGTGAAAGAGGGTGGGACACAGTAATCATTTTGATCAATGAAGATCAAAGGAGGCTTGTGTGCAGTATAATTAAATTGATCTATTGGACAAACTGTCTGCTTCTTTACTGTAAAATTCCATGATTAGACGATCATCCATACTGTTGTAGCCTTATCTTAGCCAGTGATCCCTTCATGTATAACTCTCCACTGGGAATGCTGGATTTGTGAATTCACTTAGATTCAAGAGAGTTCCTCAAAATGTTCAAGTATTTCACAAAACCTATATACAATTGAACTTGCTTACCAGGAAGACACAGCTGAAGTTTTTCTACTGTAGTAACAATGTTCCTCTGCTGTATCCTGCATCGAACAGTTTCTTCGCTTTGGTTAATCACCTTAAAAAAAAAATACAATACATCTCTTAAAACCAGTAAACAGGCATACAGATAGTGACACAGAAATGTTCATACTTAATTCACTCACCTCTTTTCCTGCCTCTTGAAGCCGTCTATTGGTGTCAGTCACCTGAACCTAAGATAAAAATTATTTTGTGACTTTGAGGAACTAAAATGAGAAGAGATAAATATTTAACCATATTCAAACTACAAATCTTAGAACATAAATTTTCTAATTATGTATTATTACTCACAGCAGAAATTAAGTATCTAACAAATTAGTACAGCACTTTTAAGCAGCTGCAGGCAAAGAATGGCACTAGTCTTTTCCCACATACAAGGTGGCTCATTAAATCACTACCACATGCAAGTTTATTCTCATTGTTTAACACACATAAATGCAAAGATACTCAGCTTTATTAGACTGGGTTCATTCCCTCATTATCCAAATATCATCTACTGCTGCAAAAAAGTCCTCATTTTGGAAGGATGCCCTGTTGTAAACCTGTACTCAGATTCTCAAATATAGAAAAGGATATTTTTAAAACTTCAGTTGCTGCAAATCAGCATGTGCACATCTTAAGACTATATAGCTATAAATTTACCACTCATCTTACTTCAGTAAAAGCACAAGACGACTTCAGAAGTGTGCACAATTCATTTAAAAAATATTTATAGAATAAATCTGATATGGATCTAACTATTCAATTAAATAGTTTCCCCTCCAACTTTATCCAGAAGTTCAAGATTTCAGACAAACATGTACACTTGGTTCAGTTTCTGTTCCACTATAAACAACCACCGAAAATATAAGTAACATAGAATCATGACCATCACTACCCACAATGTGGGTAGAGAAACAGAAAGAGGTCATTCAGCCCATCATGTTCGCTCTGCCATTTTTGTAACAACACTTTAAATCCCTGCCTTTGCTACATCTCACTTCACATATTTATCTCCCTTTTAAATACCACAACAGATTACATCTATAGCCTTGAATAATGCTTTCCATCTGCTCATTATGGTGCAAGTTTTTCCTTGATATATTTTTAACCAGTTGCATTCAAATCATATGCCTTTGTTCTGGATTCCTTTATCAATTTTTTTCCCTTAAATAAAAAGCACTTTGACCAGATCACTTCTCAGCCTCCACATCTCAATGAAACAATCACCAAATCTCTGATACAAGCAAATGCCTTCATTCTATTATCATCCCAATGACTTATTGCTGGCCATTATAATCATCCTAAAGTAGGATACCAGAGTTCTTGGTACCAAAACAATAGAACTTGTTTTTATATTTGAAACTTTACAGAATAGCCCAGCATGGTTTTAACTTTGATGGCATATTTTGAATGTGCAAACTAGTTTTCTGTGTCTTATGTATCTAAAGTCCAAGATTTTTTCCTTCAACTACTTATATTCCCTCACCATTCCAATGTCGCAAATGCAAGACTAAATTATCAGCCTTCACTCACTAGTCGCACTCTCGCCTCAAGAGTTCAAAGGCCTTGGGTTAATTCACAACTTCAGAAAGTAGAACATGCAATCTTAAACTGACACTGCAGTGCAGTACTGAGACAGTCAGAGGGAGTGCGCAAGCGTTTTAGACAATATTTATCTTTCAACCTACATCACCAAAGCACATCATTAGTTTAATTGTTATTTGGGACATGAGTAGTTTTGTCACTACCGGACACCGTTAAAAGCATACTGTACTGTAGAATGAGTAGGTGAAATAGGTGAGGGTAGAATTCAAACTGGAAAAAATCTCTTGAAAGTGGACCATTCCAACACTAGTTTTTAAAACGCAATTGGGAGAGACCTTAATGTTTTAGCATATTTCAACATAAAAGGCATAGTTATATCAGAACCTTTTGTTCCCTTTCACTGCATTTTCTTACCTTTAGCTTCCCTGCATTTGACCTCACTTTAAGCAATTCAGTGATAGCATCAACAAAACCCTGATGGTGAAAATTACACATTTTCTCAATCTCTCGGTCATGATTCCGAATGCGGGCCTCGAGTTTTTCCATAAACCGTTTGTGCGCATTGGGTTGGTCATCATACACAGATCTAGTAAAACAGAAATTTAAATAATCACCAAAAAAATTCAATATTTGGGTTTAAATTGGGAAATAATTCTTATTAATAAATACCATCAACATTATTCTGAAACTTATGCAGTCTGTTTTACTAATCACCAAGAAATTGTCAGAAATGTTCCTGGCTCCATCTAGTGAAAAAGATAGTTACAGCACCTGTTTTCTTAACTGATTCTCCACCAATGCTGTGCACACATGCAGCCACACAGACCTACATTAAAATTTCCACTAGCATGGTTACATTTTCCACAATACTTAGAGATTTGTTTTGAAATGAAAGCAATCAGATTGCACACACATGAACATTGGAGCAGAAGTTTAAATTCTTTTTGTTGCCTCAAAATGCTGAGCATTAGCTGCAAGTGCAGATTTGAGTGAAATAATAAATCAAATTATGAAGCCAAGGGTTAGTTCTAAAAGAATGTCTAATAGGAGCATCAGTGCAATGGTAATGTTACTAGACTAGTAATCCAGAGGTCCAAACTAATGCTCCAGAGACGAGGAGAGAAATTGGTGCTGTTTAAATTAATGCCCAACACCCCACCTGTAACAGCAACAAGTATCAAGTGCCAAGCATTGGCCATTTCGAACATGAGAAAATCTAGCCATCATCCTTTGACATTCAATGGCACTATGATCACCGAATCTCCGACCATCAAATCCTGGGGGTTACCAATGACCAGAAACTGAACCACAATATTTATATGGCTGGTCAAATCAAAGACAAGTGACTCACCGACTCCACAAAACCTGACTTGTGCCCTGTGGATGATGGACAGCAGCATAATGGAATACTCTCCACATCATACTCTCCACTTGCCCAGATAAGTACAGCTCCAACACAAGGCTCAAAACCATTCAGGACAAAGCAGCTTGCTTGATTGGCACTCTGTCCACCACCTTAACATTCACTCCCTCCACCACTGACGCACAGTTACATCTATAAGATACATCACAGTAATTCTCCAAGACGCCTTCAACAGCATCTTCCAAACCCATGACCTTGAAAGACAAGGACAGGAGACGCAAGGGAACATCAGCACCTGCAAGTTCTCCTCCAAGCTACACATCATCTGATTTGGAACTGCCACTTCTCCAAAAACCCAGAACTCTTGTGTACTTACACAACATGGACTGCAGTGGTTCAAGGTGACCACTTACCACCAACTTCTCAATGGCAATTACAGATGGGCAACAAAAAGGTTGGTCTCCACTAAAATCTTCCTAATACAATGCTCCATCAGCCCTTTTTGTCCTGCTCCCCACCCCTTTCCTCTCTTGCGATGCATACCGGCCCACAACTCTGTCAAATCCACTTCATTTATGGTTTGTTAGCGCCATCTGTCTGTTCTTGCTGAATTTCACTGATGTCACTCAATCGTTTTTATTTCTTTCAGGTGTTTAATTTTCTGTTTTTTCACATCTCTCCTCTCACTCGTGCCTCAAATTTTTTCACAGTAACATTTTGCTCTCTCAGCCTGCACGTTACCTATTACTTTCATTTCCCCCCCAAACCCCATTTCTCTCCTCCTCCCTTCTTTTGGCATCAATCTCCCTGTTCATCTATCCCATGTAAGAAGTCTCACAACACCAGGTTTATTTGGTAGCACAAGCCACTAGCTTTCGGAGCGCTGCCCCTTCCTCAGGTGAGTGGGAGTTCTGTTCACAAACAGGGCATATAAAGACACAAACTCAATTTACAAAATAATGGTTGGAATGCAAATACTTACAGGTAATCAAGTCTTAAAGGTACAGACAATATGAGTGGAGAGAGGGTTAAGCACAGGTTAAAGAGGTGTGTATTGTCTCCAGCCAGGACAGTTAGTGAGATTTTGCAAGCCCAGGCAAGTTGAGGGAAAGGATGTCCCGAGGCATGGTACATTGGGGAGACCATGCAGACGCTACAACAATGGATGAATGAACACCGCTCGACAATCACTAGGCAAGAGTGTTCTCTTCCTGTTGGGGAACACTTCAGTGGGGAGGAATTTGTAAAATGTGTACAGGAGGATTCGTTGGAACAATATGTGGACAGCCCAACTAGAGAGGGGGCTATACTGGACCTGGTACTGGGGAATGAGCCCGGTCAGGTCTTCAAAGTTTTGGTTGGGGAACATGTGGCAAATAGTGACCACAATTCTGTTAGCTTTAGGATAGTGATGGAAAAGGATGAGTGGTGTCCCAAGGGTAGGGTGTTGGATTGGGGGAAGGCTAACTTTATTGGGATCAGGCAGAAATTGGCAGCTCTTGATTGGGAGAGGCTGTTTGAGGGTAAATCCACGTCTGGTATGTGGCAGTCTTTTAAGGAACGGTTGTTAGGGCTACAGGACAAGCATGTGCCTGTAAAAAAGGATAGGAAGGGTAGGATTAGGGAACCGTGGATAACCAGGGAAATTGAGGGACTGGTCAAAAAAGAAAAGAGAGGCGTATGTTAGGTCCAATCAGCTAAAAACGGAGGGAGCTCTGGAGGAGTACAATGAAAGTAGGAAAATACTCAAACGGGGAATTAGAAGAGCAAAAAGGGGTCACGAAATGTTCTTGGCAGACAGGATTAAGGAGAATCCCAAGGCATTTTATTCATACGTTAGGAACAAAAGGGTTGTTAGGGAAAAAATCGGACCTCTCAGGGACAAAAGTGGGGACTTATGCTTGGAGCCCAAAGAGGTAGGGGAGATCCTAAATGAATACTTTGCATCGGTATTCACAAAGGAGAGGGATGTGTTGACTGGGAGTGTCTCGGAGGGGAGTGTTGAACCGTTGGAGAAAATCTCCATTACAAAGGAGGAAGTGTTAGGTTTGTTAGAGAATATAAAGACTGACAAATCCCCAGGGCCTGATGGAATCTATCCAAGGCTGCTCAGGGAGACGAGAGGTGAAATCGTTGGGCCTCTGACGCGAATCTTTGTCTCGTCACTGGACACAGGTGAGGTCCCAGAGGATTGGAGGATAGCCAATGTGGTCCCGTTATTTAAGAAGGGTAGGAAGGATAACCCGGGTAATTATAGGCCGGTGAGCTTGACGTCCGTGGTGGGGAAGTTGTTGGAGAAGATTCTTAAAGATAGGATGTATGCGCATTTAGAAAGGAATAAACTCATTAACGATAGTCAACATGGTTTTGTGAGAGGGAGGTCATGCCTCACTAACCTGGTGGTGTTTTTTGAAGAAGTGACCAAAATGGTTGACGAAGGAAGGGCCGTGGGTGTTGTCTATATGGACTTTAGTAAAGCGTTTGACAAAGTCCCTCATGGTAGGCTAGTGAAAAAGGTTGGATCCCATGGGATAAAGGGGGAGGTGGCTAGATGGGTGGAGAACTGGCTTGGTCATAGAAGACAGAGGGTGGTAGTGGAAGGGTCTTTTTCCGGCTGGAGGCCTGTGACTAGTGGTGTACCGCAGGGCTCTGTATTGGGACCTCTGCTGTTTGTGATTTATATAAATGATCTGGAAGAAGGAGTAACTGGGGTGATCAGTAAGTTTGCGGACGACACAAAACTGGCAGGACTTGCAGATAGTGAGGAACATTGTCAGAGGCTACAGAAGGATATAGATAGGCTGGAAATTTGGGCAAGGAAATGGCAGATGGAGTTCAATCCTGATAAATGCGAAGTGATGCATTTTGGTGGGAATAATGTAAGGAGGAGCTACACGATAAATGGAAGAACCATAAAGGGTGTAGAGACGCAGAGGGACCTGGGTGTGCAAGTCCACAGATCTTTGAAAGTGACGTCACAGGTGGAGAAGGTGGTGAAGAAGGCATATGGCATGCTTGCCTTTATAGGACGGGGCATAGAGTATAAAAGTTGGGGTCTGATGTTGCAGATGTATAGAACGTTGGTTCGGCCGCATTTGGAATACTGCGTCCAGTTCTGGTCGCCACACTACCAGAAGGACGTGGAGGCTTTGGAGAGAGTACAGAGGAGGTTTACCAGGATGTTGCCTGGTATGGAGGGGCTTGGTTATGAGGAGAGATTGGGGAAACTGGGGTTGTTCTCCTTGGAAAGACGGAGGATGAGGGGAGACTTAATAGAGGTGTATAAAATTATGAAAGGCATAGATAGGGTGAACAGTGGGAAGCTTTTCCCCGGGTCGGTGGTGACGTTCACGAGGGGTCATAGGTTCAAGGTGAAGGGGGGGGAGGTTTAACACAGATATCAGAAGGACATATTTCACACAGAGGATCGTGGGGGCCTGGAATGTGTTGCCGGGCAAGGTGGTGGAGGCGGACACACTGGGAACGTTTAAGACTTATTTAGACAGCTATATGAACGGAGTGGGAATGGAGGGATACAAAAGAGTGGTCTAGTTTGGACCAGGGAGCGGCGCGGGCTAATTGTTCCTTGTTTCTCGTGGAAGTGGAAATGACTAGGGTTGGGAAGCATTTTCCGATCAGGGCCATTGTGATCTCCTGGACTCGTTTCGATCGCCTCAGGGGGTCGGAGAGGAATTTCCCAGATTTTTTTTTCCCCATATTGGCCCTGGGGTTTTTCACTCTGGGTTTTCGCCTCTCCCTGGAGATCACATGGTCTAAAAAGGGGGGGGTGGGGGTGAGTTAATAGGTTGTAATGAACAAAGCATCGTAGCTGTGGGGGACAGCTCGGTGGATAGGATATTGGTATGTAGATAGGCTGGAAAATTGGGCGGGGATCCTGGATTCAGGATTCAATCCTGGACCGGGGAGCGGCGCGGGCTTGGAGGGCCGAAGGGCCTGTTCCTGTGCTGTATTGTTCTTTGTTCTTTGTTGGTCACAGGCATTCGGCCTCTGATCTTCGGGGAAGCGTTCTCCAAGGCGGCCTTCACGACAACGCAGAGTCACTGAGCAGAGACTGATAGTCAAGTTCCGCACACAAGGACGGCCTCAACCGGGATCTTGGGTTCATGTCACACTATCTGTAACCCCCACGATTTGCCTGGGCTGGCAAAATCTCACTAACTGTCCTGTCTGGAGACAATACACATCTCTAACCTGTGCACAACCCTCTCTCCACTCACATTGTCTGTACCTTTAAGACTTGATTACCTGTAAAGACTCGCATTCCAAACATTATTTTGTAAATTGAGTTTGTGGCTTTACATGCCCTGTTTGTGAACAGAACTCCCACTCACCTGATGAAGGGGCAGCGCTCTGAAAGCTTGTGGCACCAAATAAATCTGTTGGACTTTAACCTGGTGTTGAGAGACTTCTTACTGTGCTTACCCCAGTCCAACACTGGCATCTCCACATCATGTATCCCATGTCAGTAGTTGCAACATGCATTTATCTAATGCCTTTAATGTAAAAAACATACTTCAAGAGACTAAGTATTTTAGATGTGATGTAACCAGGTCTTTGTATAGTTGAAGCAAGACTTCTAGTCTCCTAGATACAAAGGCCAACATTCCAAAAGCCTTCTTCACTATCTGTACCTGTTTGACACCAATCCTTGTGCCTGGATCGCCACCAATTTTCACCAAAAAGGGTCCCAAGAATAGATTCTGAAGACCCAAGATAACAGTTTAGAAGAAAGAAAAGCCTTTGCAGGTGATTCTGACTACAGCGGCATAGAATGAAACTAAGTAAATGCAGCCTCACCCAGTTAGACAATAGTGAAATATTTAAAATAGTTGTCAACCAAATTCAATGGATGCAAACAAACAGTTTCTGTAGGGTGAGGAGGAAGAGCTTTCCTTTGCCATAGTCACAGAAATAGTTATTTGTGACTTTGGAAAAAGTCATCTTGCTACAATGGTGGAAATTAGAAGGAATCAAATACACAACTTAAAGAAAGAAGGGTTTGGATTTGGGAGGTGACCAAGCAAGGGACCTGAGAGGCAAAGAGAGGATCACAATGTGGCAGCAGTTTGTAAGGATGGAGGTGTTGAGGATTTTTGTTTAGTGGAAGCATAGAACATAGAAAGCCACAGCACAAACAGGCCCTTCGGCCCACAAGTTGCGCCGATCACATCCCCACCTCTAGGCCTATCTATAGCCCTCAATCCCATTAAATCCCATGTACTCATCCAGAAGTCTCTTAAAAGACCCCAACGAGTTTGCCTCCACCACCACCGACGTCAGCCGATTCCACTCACCCACCACCCTCTGAGTGAAAAACTTACCCCTGACATCTCCTCTGTACCTACCCCCCAGCACCTTAAACCTGTGTCCTCTCGTAGCAACCATTTCAGCCCTTGGAAATAGCCTCTGAGAGTCTACCCTATCCAGACCTCTCAACATCTTGTAAACCTCTATCAGGTCACCTCTCATCCTTCGTCTCTCCAGGGAGAAGAGACCAAGCTCCCTCAACCTATCCTCATAAGGCATGCCCCCCAATCCAGGCAACATCCTTGTAAATCTCCTCTGCACCCTTTCAATGGCTTCAACATCTTTCCTGTAATGAGGTGACCAGAACTGCGCGCAGTACTCCAAGTGGGGTCTAACCAGGGTCCTATAAAGCTGCAGCATTATCTCCCGACTCCTAAACTCAATCCCTCGATTAATGAAGGCCAGTACGCCGTACGCCTTCTTGACCGCATCCTCCACCTGCGAGGCCGATTTAAGAGTCCTATGGACCCGGACCCCAAGGTCCTTCTGATCCTCTACACTGCTAAGAATGGTACCCTTCATATTATACTGCTGCTTCATCCCATTGGATCTGCCAAAATGGATCACCACACACTTATCCGGGTTGAAGTCCATCTGCCACTTCTCCGCCCAGTCTTGCATTCTATCTATGTCTCGCTGCAACTTCTGACATCCCTCCAAACTATCCACAACACCACCTACCTTGGTGTCGTCAGCAAACTTACCAACCCATCCCTCCACTTCCTCATCCAGGTCATTTATGAAAATGACAAACAGCAAGGGTCCCAGAACAGATCCCTGGGGCACTCCACTGGTCACTGACCTCCATGCAGAGAAAGACCCCTCCACAGCCACTCTCTGCCTTCTGCAGGCAAGCCAGTTCTGGATCCACAAGGCAACAGCCCCTTGGATCCCATGCCCTCTCACTTTCTCAAGAAGTCTTGCATGGGGGACCTTATCGAACGCCTTGCTGAAGTCCATATAGACCACATCCACCGCTCTTCCTTCGTCAATGTGTTTGGTCACATTTTCAAAGAACTCAACCAGGCTCGTAAGGCACGACCTGCCCTTGACAAAGCCGTGCTGACTACTTTTGATCATACTAAACTTCTCTAGATGATCATAAATCCTGTCTCTCAGGATCCTCTCCATCAACTTACCAACCACTGAGGTTAGACTCACCGGTCGGTAATTTCCCGGGCTGTCCCTGTTCCCTTTCTTGAATATAGGGACCACATCTGCAATCCTCCAATCCTCCGGAACCTCTCCCGTCTCCATCGACGATGCAAAGATCATTGCCAAAGGCTCCGCAATCTCCTCCCTCGCCTCCCACAGTAACCTGGGGTACAACCCATCCGGTCCCGGCGACTTACCAACCTTGATGCCATTCAATAGTTCCAACACATCCTCTTTCTTTATGTCCACATGCTCGATCCTTTCTGTCCACCGCAAACCAGCAGTACAACCACCCAGATCCCTTTCCACCGTGAATACCGAGGTAAAGTATTCATTAAGCACCTCCGCCATTTCTAACGGTTCCGCACAAACTTTTCCCCCTTCACCTTTTAAGGGTCCTATGCCTTCACATCTCATCCTTTTACTCTTGACATATTTGTAGAAAGCCTTGGGATTCTCCTTAATCTTACCCGCCAAGGCCTTCTCATGACCCCTTCTCGCTCTCCTAATTTCCTTCTTAAGCTCCTTCCTACATCCCGTATACTCCTCTAAATCCTTAACACCTCCTAGCTCTCTGAACCTTCTGTACGCCTCTCTTTTCTTATTCACCAGGTTCATCACAACCTTCGTGCACCACGGTTTCCGTACCCTACCAACACCCCCCTGTCTCATCGGAACGTTGTCATGCAGAGCTCCAGACAAACATTCCTTGAAAATCCTCCACTTTCCTTCGGTACTTTTCCCCAAGAATGCCTCCTTCCAATTTACCCGTCTAATTTCCTCCCTGATGACACTGTATTTCCCTTTACTCCAGAGAAACACTTTCCTAGCCTGCCTGATCCTATCTCTTTCCAATGCTATCGTGAAGGAGATAGAATTATGATCGCTATCCCCAAGATGCTCACCCACCGAGAGATCCTCCACCTGTCCAGGTTCATTAGCCAGCACCAGATCAAGTACAGCCTCTCCTCTAGTAGGCTTATCCACATACTGTGTCAGGAAACTCTCCTGGACACACCTAACAAACTCCTCTCCATCCAAACCCCTAGCCCTAGGGATATTCCAATCTATGTTTGGGAAATTAAAATCTCCCATCACGACAACTCTGTTATTCCTACATCTCTCCAGGATCTGTTTCCCCATCTGCTCCTCAACATCTCTGTTACTATTGGGTGGCCTATAGAAAACACCCAGCAACGTTACCGACCCCTTCCTGTTCCTAACCTCCACCCACAGAGACTCCGTAGTCAATCCCTCCACGGCGTCCACCTTCTCTACAGCCGTGACACTATCCCTGATCAACAGTGCCACTCCCCCCCCTCTCTTGCCTCCCTCCCTGTCCTTCCTGAAACATCTAAAACCCGGCACCTGAAGCACCCAGTCCTGTCCCTGAGACATCCAAGTCTCCGTAATGGCCACCACATCACAATTCGAAGCAGCAATCCACTAAGCTCATCCACTTTATTCACTACACTCCTGGCATTAAAATAGACACATCTCAGACCTTCAGCCTGAGCACTTCCCTTCTCCATCACTCGTCTAACCTCCCTCTTACCCTGTTTACATTCCTTATCTATTTGCGAGCTAACCTCCTCGCTCTCAGTCCCCTCATTTCGATTCCCTCCCCCAAACCTTTCTAGTTTAAAGTCTCTCCAGTAGCCTTAGCCAACCTTCCCGCCAGGATATTGGTCCCCCTGGGATTCAAGTGCCACCCGTCTTTTTTAAACAGGTCACACCTGCCCCTAAAGAGGTCCCAATGATCCAAGTACCCAAATCCTTGTCCCTTGCTCCAGTCCCTCAGCCACGCATTCATTCTCCACCGATTCCTGTTCTCACTCTCCCGCGGCACAGGCAGCAATCCCGAGATTACTACCTTTGCATTCCTCTTTCTCAGCTGTCTACCTAACTCCCTATATTCTCTTTTCATGACCCCTTCCCTCTTCCTACCTATGTCAGCAGTACCTATATGCATCACGACCTTCGGCTCCTCTCCCTCCCCCTTCAGGATTTCTGGGACTCGACCAGAGACATCCCGGACCCCTGCACCAGGGAGGCAAACCACCATCCGAGAGTCCCGTCTGTGTCCGCAAAAACGCCTATCTGACCCTCTCACCGTAGAGTCCCCAATTAGCACTACCCTCCTTTCCTTACCCTTTTGCACTACTGGGCCAGGCTCAGCTCCAGAGACACTGCCACCGCTGCTTCCCCCAGGTGGGCTGTCCACCCCAGTAGTACTCAGACAGGAGTACTTATTATTAAGGGGCACATCCACTGGGGTGCTCACCATCAACCGAGCTTTCTCCTTCCTCACTGTTACCCAGTTACCCTCCTCCCGTGGTCCCGGTGTGACCACCTGCCGATAGCTCCTGTCAATGACCTCCTCACTATCCCTAACCCGGCGAAGGTCCTCGAGCTGCAATTCCAGTTCCCTAACATGGTCCCTTAGGAACCGCAGCTCAACACACCCAGCACAGATATGGTCGTCCGGGAGGCTAGGAGCCTCCAGGACCTCCCACATCCTACATTGGGAACAACATACTGGCCTCACACTCATAATTGCCCCTTTAAACACACAGGGAAAAAAAAAAGTGAATGAAAATTTTAAACTTACCTTTCCTCCTCCTGTTTTCTCCAAAGCCCTGCTCTCACTGGGTCTTTTTTTTAGGTTAGAGGAGGAGGGAGGGTGGGATACTCTACAAGTGTAGAGTATCGGGATTCCTCTCTGTTCCAATTTATTGGGGAAAAAAAAATCTCTCTCTCCCAGACCTCCCTGCGCGACCACTTCCGGGTTTAGATATTTTTAAAGAAAAAACCCGCGAAAAAGTAAGTTAAAAAATAACAGCGCTTACCCGCAGCACTCCTCTCGCGAATCTCTCCCTCTCTGCTGCACTTCCAAGACGCAAAGCAGATTTGAAGGAGGGGGACAGAACTTGGAGAAGGAACCATTAGCTAACATTAGGAAGCAGGTAGGGAAGTTGGTTGTCAGTAGTTTAGTAGGAACAGTGTGTAGCAAACAGATGGCTGATTTCATTGACAAGGAGCTTAAATGACATATTGGGGGGGGGGGGGGGGGGGGAAGAGAAAGAGAGAGAGAGAAGGGCAACAGGAAATCTTAGAACATGCTTAGGTCAGGTGAATGAGGGGAAAGGAGGCAACTGATTGGATAACCTGTATAAAATAGTCCATATATTTAGCACACTTGGAGGTGGGTGTGGTTTAACAAGAAGGTTACATGGTGGAAGAGCAAAGCTAGGTGTCACCTTTGCCTTCTAGATGACCTTTAGATCGTGGGTGTTTTAGTGATGGAGGACACAACCCGATTATGTTTTAATGTGCTAGTGATCAATAGTTAAAGCAGTTTATCCCCAAAGACCTTCTGTGTTCCTGAAGTTTTTTTTTATAAAGTTCATTTTATGCGATGTGGGTGATGCTGGCTAGACCAGCATTTATTGCCAATCCCTAGTTGCCCTTCAGAAGATGGTGAACTGCCTTCTTGAGCTGCATTCTGAGAGGTAGGTGCAGCCACAGTGCTGATAGGGAGATAATTAGTGAAGGAATGGCAGTATATTTTTTCCAAGTCAGGATGGCGAGCGACTTGGAGGGGAACCTCCAGGTGGTGATGTTCTCAAATATCTGCTGCTCTTGTCCTTCTGGATGGTAGTGGGTTTGGAAGGTGCTAAGGAACCTTGGTGAGTTACTGCAAGGAGAGGGGTGGGATCAGAAGGAGAGT
This sequence comes from Mustelus asterias, assembly GCF_964213995.1. Classification (NCBI taxonomy): domain Eukaryota; kingdom Metazoa; phylum Chordata; class Chondrichthyes; order Carcharhiniformes; family Triakidae; genus Mustelus; species Mustelus asterias. Next base: position 45,625,596 of record NC_135811.1, on the reverse strand, counting down.
TACTCATGCAGGATTCTTAACCTTTGACTTGCTCTGGTTGCCACAATATTTATATGGCTAGTCTAGTTCAGTTTCTGGACAAAAGTAACTTCCAGGATGTTGATAAGTGGGGGATTCAGCGATGGTAATGCCATCGAATGTCAATGGGCAATAGTTAGATCTTGTGGGATATGGCCACTTCCTAGCACAAATGTTACTTGTACTTGTCCGCTCAAGCCTGGATATTATCCAGGTCTTGCTGCATTTGGACACTCACTGCTTCAGTATGGGTCGTTGTGAATAATAGTGAGCATTGCACACAATTAGCAGTGAATGTCTGAATGAAGGGAGGTCATTGATGAAGCAGATGAAGATAGTTGAGCCTAGGAAAATACCAAGGAATTCCTGAAGTGATGCCCTGGAGCTGAGATGACCGACCTCCAACCACCACAACCATCTTCCTTTTTGCCAGATATGACCCCAACCAGCAGAAAATCCCCCCCCTCCAATTCCAGTTTTGAGAGTGCTCCTTGATGCCATACTCTGTCAAATGCTACTTCAATGACGAGGGCAGTCAGTCTCACTTCACCGCGGGCATTCAGCTCTTTTGCCCATGTTTGAACCAAGGCTGTAATGAGTGGAGTCACCCTGGCGGAACCCAAATTGAGCGTTTGAGAGCATGTTATTGTGGAGTAAGTATCACTTGATAGCACTGTTGACGACTACTTCCATCAGTTTGCTAATGATCGGGAGCTGAGTTGCAAGGTAATCATTTTTTTTTCATTCGTGGGACATGGACATTGCTGGCTGGCCAGCATTTATTGGTCATCCCTAGTTTCCCTGGAGAAGGTGGTGGTGAGCTGTCTTCTTGAAACGCTGCAGTCCATGTTCTGTGGGTTGACCAGGATTTTGACCCAGCGACTGCAAAGGAACGGCGATATATTTCTAAGTCAGGATAGTGAGTGGCTTGGCGAGGAATTTGCAGGTGTTGGTGTGCCCATGCATCTGCTGCCCTTGTCCTTCTAGATGGAAGAGGTCGTGGGTTTGGAAGGTGCTGTCTAAGGATCGTTAGTGAATTGCTGCAGTGCATCTTGTAGATAGTACACACTGCTGCTACTGAGCGTCGGTGGTGAAGGGAGTAGATGTTTATAGATGTGGTGTCAATCAAGTGGGCTGTTTTGTCCTGGATGGTGTCAAGCTTCTTGAGTGTTGTTGGAATCAGGAGACGAGTTACTCGCCGCAGTATTCCTAGCCTCTGACCAGCTCTTGTTGCCACTGTTTGTGGTGAGTCCAGTTAAGTTTCTGGTCAATGGTAACCCCAATTGGGGATTCAGTGATGGTAACACCATTGAATGTCAAGGTAATTGGTCAGGTTGGATTTGTCCTAGTTCATGTATGGACATACCTGGGCAATTTTCCACATTGTTGGGTAGATGCCAGTGGTATAGCTGTATGGGAACAACTTGGCTATGGCATGCATCTTGTATTGTAGCTTCACCAGGTTGACACCTCATTTTTAGGTATGTCTGGTGTTGCTCCTAGCATGCCCTCCTGCACGCCACATTGAACCAGGGTTAATCCCCTGGCTTGGTGGTAATGGTAGAGTGTGGGATATGCTGGGCCATGAGGTAGCAGATCATAGTTGAGTACAATTCTGCTGATGGTCCACAGCACCGCATGGATGTCCAGTTTTGAGTTGCTAGATCCGAATAGTCCATTCCATTTAGAATGGTGGTAGTGTCACAAGACGATGAGGGTATCGTCAAGCTGAAGATGGGAATTTGTCTCCACAAGAACTGTGTGGTGGTCACACCTACCAATACTGTCATGGACAATGCATCTGCAGCAGGCAGGTTGGTGAGGATGAGGTCAACTATATTTTTCCCCTCTTGTTGGTACCCTTACCACCTACCACTGTCCCAGTCTAGCAGCTATGTCACTTAGGACCCAGCCAGCTCAGTCGATGGTGGTACTACCAATCCACTCTTCCTGATAGACATTGAAATTTCCCACCCAGAGGAATACATTCTGCACCTATGTCACGCTCAGTCACAGGGTCCAGAGTTGATGTTGAGCACTCCCAGGACAATTCCCTCCTGAGTGTATACCACTGTGCCACCACCTCTCTGGGTCTGTCCTCCAGGTGAGACAGGACATACCCAGGAATGGTGAGGGTGACGTCTTGGACATTATCTGTAAAGCATGATGCTGAGGGGTCATTTAAGAGTCAATCATATTGCTGCGGGTCTGAAGTCAAACCATGATCATTAGACTTTTAATTCCAGATGTTTTATGGAGTTTAAAATCCACCAACTCCGGGACCCCAGAGCAATTACCCTGGGTCTCTGGTTTACTCGTCCAGTGACAATACCACTGCACCACCACCTCCCCTAGTGGGCAAGTGGAGATGAAGAATAATGAATGATAACAGTGGGATAGAGCAAATATTTTACTGAGGACAAGGGCAAAAGCTGGTGGAGATTAAGCAAAGTAAAAGCTGGTAAGACAAAGACAAGATAGTTAGCAACTTGAGAGTGCAGAGGTAAGCGACTGGAGAAGAGAGATGATGATAGGGAGAGAGCATTATAAAGAAATCAGATTACCTTATCCGTGACAATAATGACAGGAGTTCAGGTGAGAATATGATAGGTGTAGTGAGGCCACATACAATGAAATTGAGGTGGCTGTGGATCTGGATGGAGAGTTTATGCAAAAGAGACATAGGGAAGGAAGGGCAGTGAACTCCATGATTGAAATCACTGATGGAGAAGCTGCTCAGTGCAGAAACAGAGAGAAAGCAGAGCAGCAGTTAAAAATTTGGAGTGATATTCAGATGGATGACAAAACCAGAATTATAAATGTAAAGGTGTGACAAATGGAACAAATGTCCAAAAGGAGAAGTAGTTGTTGTGAAAGTAGTAGGGGATAGAGACAAGGGTTCCACAAAAAACCCTTTTGAGTAGGTCAAGTGGGAGAAGGTGGACAGAAGCTTCAAGGGGAAAGATGTTTCTGTCAAGGTCAACATAATTGTTCACAGTAACTACATGAATACCAAGGGTTTTATTAGCGGGTGGAGAGATATTTGGAGGGGTCAATGGTAGCAGATCTATGGGCAGAGTTTACAGGATCAGGACTGGGAACAATGAAGGGCAAGGAGGCAATTGGTCAGATTAGCCCATGGCAGGTGCATTGATTAGGGGGAGAGCAGCTCATAGGAGGAAGGTGGAGGAACTATTTAAGAGGGAATCAAACCTAGGATGGCAGCATGACAGCAAGAAGGGTGATGAGTACTGAAGGTTTGGAGTTAGAGGGCAGGGAAGATAATAGGCATAATGGCAAGAAAGGCAAGGAGAAAAAGGAAAGAGAAAAATATGATTGGCTCTGGTCCAAAGCAGCAGTCAAAACGTACATGAACAGAACAAATAGTTTAAATTAGACATGGATTGAGATTACAAATTAGATGATATGGGGAGTAGAGAGGAGCTAACATGTGGATTTAAAAACAGATTCAATGTCAAAAAAGTATACAAAAGTTGATGCAATAAAAACTGGCATTGAATTTATAACTAGGTGCCAAGAAAAACTTGTGGAAAAAGGCAATTTGATGTCTGTGGAAGAGTCCCTTGGGAATGACTGGAGAGAAAGATCAGGACTACAGAAACAACAAGATGCCATATTCTCCAACTGTCAAAACAGCAGATCAAGGTCATTTTAAAATCTGAACTTGTGATCTGAACAGAGTGCAGCAGAGACTGAAAAAATATTACCAAATCTTATGCACACATTCCACTCTCAAAATTTCTATTCAATTCTGACACGCATTATTTCTCCCTCTGCCCACTATGCCTGGTCTTTTTCAGCCCTCTGCCAGAAGTCTCATGCCAGAAGGCTAAAGGAGACTCTAAAAAGCAGACCAACAGCTGAAAGGGAAGTCATCCAGGGCAAGGTTTGAGGCCAGAAACTTCAATGACACAAAGTACAGGGGCAGGAAAGCTAGCTGGGTAGAGACCTGGGGCCAGAAAGGCAACAGCCAAAAGGAGAAGGCAGGTTAAGGCCATGGCATTAGATCGGTCAGCGTTTGGTGACAGAATGGAAAGGCGTTACAGTACCACAAAGATGTGTAATCATACCGTGACTGCTAAGTACTTGCATAGGGAAGTTTCAATAATTACTCAAATAGGCAATTCCATTATAAATTTACATAAAAATTGCAACTCAAAAAGTTGACAGAAGTTATAGCAGAAGTGAATGCATGCAAGATTTTAATAAATTAGGAATTTTAGTTTCTTGACAATCAAGATTCTCTCGGCTACATTTTAAATCTGTTATTGTGGACAAGGACCTTCAAAACCGGAATGGAAATGTCCAAACAAGAGTGGCTTTTATACAATAAGTGAACATGCCAGTTTGCTGCGGTTTAAAAAGCACACTACCCTTCAGTGCCACTAGAGGGCTTCAAACGTGGTTACATGTATTGAATTCTAAACAAGACTGAGTAATCAAAGGGCAGCATTAAGTGGGGAGGTCAGGTTAAAAACATGTCACAGACATTTGACATGTGAAGCAAACAGCAGCAAGCATCTGAAAGTCTTGATGAGAATTACCGTTGCATTTGGGGTAACAAAATTAAAAGTAGTGTAAATGTTTATGCTTATAAAACAATTAAATACCACATACTTGGACAGTAATAGTCTAAACAGGACAATGGAGCAAAGGGATATCTATTATTCCCAAATCACAAGTAGTGACACAGGTTAGCAAATGGTCATAGAGGGTTTTTACATTAATTGAAAAGCAAAGTTACAGTAAACTGATATACATTGGTTAGCACAGTAAGGAGTCTAACAACACCAGGTTAAAGTCCAACAGGTTTATTTGGCAGCAAACGCCACTAGCTTTTGGAGCGCTCCTCCTTCGTCAGGTGAATGGGAGTTCGGTTCACAAACAGGGCACATAAAGACACAAACTCAATTTACAGAATAATGAATAAAGGTAACCCTAACCCGTACCTTTAAGACTTGATTAGCTGTAAAGACTCGCATTCCAATCATTATTCTGTAAATTGAGTGTGTATGCCCTGTTTGTGAACAAAACTCCCACTCACCTGACGAAGGAGCAGCGCTCCGAAAGCTAGTGGCGTTTGCTACCAAATAAACCAGTTGGACTTTAACCTGGTGTTGTTAGACTCCTTACTGTGTTTACCCCAGTCCAACACCGGCATCTCCACATCATACATTGATTAGGCCACACTTATGGAACACTGAACAGTTTTATTCTCCATATTCTCAGAATTCCTACCGTTTTGGTCCATGTGCGCACGCACGCAAGTTCCCTCCAGGTGCTCGTTTCCTCCCACAATCCAAAAACGTACAGGTTAGGTAGATTGGCTATGCTAAATTGTCTCCTAGTGTCTAAAGATGTGGTTAGCAGAATTAGCAGGGTAAATACATTGGGGTTACAGTGATAGGGCCTGGGGTAAGATAGGCTGTCAGGGTGTTGATTCTAAGGTCGGAGGAGTTACCTGACAGAGTTTAAGATAATGGGAAAGTTTGATCAAATAAACACAGGGAACACAGTTCCATTTATTGGGAGTCCAAATCCAAGGGTCATAAATATACTGGTTGTCATTAATAAATCCCAGAGTAACTTCTTTAGCCCAAGAATGCAAGAATGTGGGACACACTTTCACAAGGTTTGGTTGAGTGAATAGCACAGATCTATTAAAAGGTTAGATTAGAACAGGAGAAAGAAAATAGGAGCAGCAGTCGGGAGTCAACTTGTGGAATACAGTTTGTGCCAAATGGTTTTGTGCTGTAGACAAAGTAACTTGATGTAATTCAAATACATGAAGGGATCTCCTGTGCCACTGCTAACATACAACACACCAGAGAAGTTTAAAAAAAAGGGTACAGTGGAACCCCGATTTAGCACGAATTCGGATATAACGCGATGAATCATTGGACCTTTTTTTCCACTCATGATTGGCAAATCTCGCTCGCCCCGCTGTTTCCACCAATCAGCTCATGTGGAGAGAAATACTGGGAAAAGGGTCTGGGGCCAGCCTTTCCATCACGCCAATCCACCATGGAAGATGACGAGCCAGATTTGTACGGCTTCACAGAGGAAGATGTGCGTGAGGCAGAGAAGCTGTCTGAATGCAGCAAAGAACAGCTGCACCAGTGGCACTCTGCCAACGACGAATGCCCAACATATGAGCATCTGACGGACGTCGAGATAGTCTGTAACGTAACTATAGCATCGGCGGAGGCAAGTGTACCGGTTCTGGAGACCCAGGAGGTGGACCACATAAAAAAAGGGTGGCACGGTAGCACAGTGGTTAGCACTGCTGCTTCACAGCTCCAGGGACTCTGGTTCAATTCCCGGCTTGGGTCACTGTTTGTGTGGAGTTTGCAGATTCTCCGTGTGTCTGCATGGGTTTCCTCTGGGTGTTCCGGTTTCCTCCCACAGTTCAAAGATGTGCTGGTTAAGTTGATTGGCCATGCTAAATTGCCCCTTAGTGTCCCGAGATGTGTAGCTTAGAGGGATTAGTGGGTAAATATGTAGGGATACAGGAATAGGGCCTGGGTGGGATTGTGGTTGGTACAGACTCGATGGGCCGAATGGCCTCTTTCTGCACTGTAGGGTTTCTATGATTTCTACGAAAATCCTCCAACTGAGAAGCATTCTAGATTTCACTCACAGCCAGCAAAATGCTACGTTCAAGCAAGGAACACTCGATCACTTTAAAAAATAAACGGTTTTGTTTATTAAAAAGCTTTACTAAAAATTAGTGTTTTAATTTCTACTGTAACAACGATTTATTCGCAGAATTCTTTAATTAAAAAGGTAATTTACTTGCCAGATGGTAAACGTGCAAAAGACGGGTCAAATAGGGGTGTTTTAGGATGTTAGGTCAACATTGGGTAAGTTTGAACGCGGATTTTCTTGAACCCAGATTTAGCGCGACCCCGCTTTTTTCACGATAACATTTTATGGACCCCAACCATCGCGTTATAACAGGGCCGCACTATATTACATAGTGCCTTTCATGATTTCAGTACTTCCCAAAGTACTTTACAGCCAAGAAAGTACTTCACTCGTGAGAAAATGCAACAGTAAATTCTGCGCATGCAAACTTCCAAAATGTAGATCCAGATAATCAGTTTTTGAGATGTTTATTGAGGGATATATATTGGCTGAGAATATCAGTGATAAATTCCCTGGTTTTCCTTCAACATAGAGCCATGGGACCTTTTGTATCCAACCGAGAAAGCAGTCTCATCCAAAAGACTAATCCTCAAACAGTGTAGCACTCAGTCACCACTGCATTGGAACATCAACCTAGAATCCCCCCCCCCACACAGCATTCGGAGCAGTGTTCCTGAAAACAAAATATTAACAAGCTAAATCTGTGGGGGTGACAAACATGATTGTCCATATGCTTTTGGGGGAAATAAAACCAAGATTGCATGTCAGATTGGTCACTTTGAGAACAAATACCAAGTTGATTTCTAGTAAAGTAACTGTCAGTAAAATGAAAAGGGTTAATGAGAATTACAGGGGTGAGTAGATTGAGGGCGTGGCTCTGGTCTCAAGCAGGCATCTTAGTTTTAGAACAATCTGTCTGCAGAGCAAGGAATATCTCTCCTGATTATTTGAAATTTGGTTTGCTAGGTACAGAAGTTTAAACTGCTCATTAACTGAAGGATTCTAATAGTAAACTATACTTCTGGCATAGCCAAGCTAAATAGTGTGTGGTTGTGTTCAATTCACAAAACACCAAAGTTAAGAATATTAGAACCAGGAGAGCTCTGACCCAAGGTGGCTACACTTAAGCTAGCTACCCAACGTCAGTGCTAACTAAACTGGAAGTCAACAACCATAGGATGGCAACCTTGCTGCAGTGACAAAATGGGAGGCCCAAGAAATCCCAAACCTTCAAAGCAATACTCAGACCAAATGGTGAACCCTGCAATTTTCGCCAAGTATCTAATTGGAATTGAGGATGAAAGTCAAGTGGGTAAAAGGAAAGTGGAGTTGGAAAATAAACAACTAGAGTTCATGTTACTTCTAACATCTTTAACATAAATGGCCAAGAGCATAATTACGAATCATGTTCTTTAATTTTAACATAGTAAAAATCTTTTGATTTAAACAGTGAACATTGTGGCTTCATTCTTTTACTAAATGTTGTGGTTTATAGATTCTACAAAATAAACATACTACTTGTCTCTACTACAAGTGGTACGGTGGCATAGTGGTTAACACTGCTGCCTCACCAGGGACCTGGGTATCTGTGTGGAGTTTGTCATTCTCCTTGTGTCTGCTCTGGTTTCCTCCCACAGCCCCAAAATGTGCAGATGGATTAACCATGATAATTGTTTGGGGTTACAGGGATAGGGTGGAGGAGTCTTAGGTCGGTGCAGATTCAATGGGCCGAATGGCCTCTTATTGCACTGTAGGGATTCTAAGATTACAATTGGCGGTTTTGTCCCAGATCATAACACAAGTCACAAGTTCCACATCAGAAATCAGATTTCCACAGAGCAAATGAACTTGGAATACCGACAAAACAGTCTGCATTTTGGAGCACTGGAACTGAGTCTCAGGGACAAACTGCATTTTGAGGAAAGTCCCAAAGTTTTGAAGCACTGGGACAGGGGAGGTTCCAAGAATCTGGGAACACAAGGACAAGGATTCTAGGAACTCTGGAGCAGCTCCATAATCAAATAAATCTCATATGGTATCACTTTGTAGCCAGACAAGCCACCCCCAAGAAGCCAAATTATCTTCAAATCAGAATTCACCACCATAAACATCTTGAGGGTAGCCACTGACCAGAAGTTCAACTGTACTAGCCATATGAACATTGTGGTTACAATAGCAGGGCAAAGACAATGCTGTGTGAAGATTTACCTCCTAACACAAATACCTCTTCACCCAAACTGAAATCAGCAGTGTGATGGAATATTCACCACATGACTGGATGAGTGCAGCTCCAACACCACAAGCAGCTGAACATCATCCAGGACAAAGCAGCTTGCTTGATCCCATCCACAAACAATCATTTCCACCACCAATGCACAATGACAGCAATGCGTATCAGCTACAAGATGCATTGCAGCAACATACCAAGGCTCCTTTGACAGTACCTTCCAAACGCACAACAACCATCACTTGGAAGGACAGGGCAGCAGATGCACAAGAACACTATCTGCAAGATCCCCTCCGAGCCACAAACCAACCCGACTTTGAACCACATCACTATTTCTTCACACGATGGGTCAAAATCCTGGAACTCTCTCCCTAACACTGTGGGTGTACGTACACCACATGAACTGCAGTGGTTCAAGGAGCAGCTCATCACCTTCTAAAGAGTAATTAGGGATGGACAATAAATGTTGACCTAGCCAGCAACACCCACATTCCACGAACAATTTTTTTTTTTTTAAAGTGGAGGGGTCAGCTGGACACAGAATCACAGACAACATGAGGAAGGCAAATCTAATACATAGACAAGTGTGTGAGACAAAGGTCTAGAAAGGTAGAGGTAAGCATTTGGAGAAACGAACTTGCATTTATGTCGACCTTTCATGACCTCAGCTCATCCCAAAGCATGGAACAACCAATCTCTGTAGTGTAGTCAGTGTCATAATATAGGGAAACATGGCAACCCATTTATGCATAGCTAGGTCCCACAAAAGATACATAATGACCACACAACCTGTTTCAAGTTGAAGTAGAGGTGGTTAAGACACTAGGAGCTAAAGAGGAGATATTTGATCGGGCCACAAGAACCAAATGAAATGTATCCAAGAACAGTGAAGGAAATAAGCATGAAAATTATGGTACTGCTAGCTATAATCGTTAAATCTCCCTCAGATACAAGGATGGTGCCACCGGACTGGAGGATTGCAAGGTGCAAGGACAAGCTAAGCAACTACAAGCCAGGGAGTTTAACCTCTAGTGGGAAGGCATTTCAAAACAACAAAAATCAGTAGCCACTTGGATAAATATGGATTAAAGAAAGCCAGTACAGATGTGTTATGGGCAACTTGTATCAAGTTTTGATGTGGTAACAGCTGAGTTGATGGTACTAGTTGGCGTACATGGATTTCTGAAAGACATTTGACAAAGCATACATAACTATCTTGTCAGCAAAGTTAGAGCCCCATGGACTAAAAGGAAGCAGAGTAGCATGAATACAAAATTAGCTGAGTGACAGGAAACAGTAGCAATGAGTGGCTATTTTTGGACTGAAGGGATATTGTGGGTTTCCTAGGGATCGGTGCTCAGAACCCCTGCTTTTCCTGATATCTCAATGATCTGGACTTGGTGTACAGAACACAAAATTTCGAACTATGGATGACACAAAATTCAGAAATGTTGTGAAGTGTGAGAATACAATAGAACTTCAAAATCTTGCAGTGGAACAGACAAACAAGTGGCAAATTAAATTTAATATGGTGAAGTACAAAGTAATACATTTTGATGGGATAAGTATGGCGAGACAACAAAGGATACCATTCCGAATGGGGTGCAAGAGCAGAGGGACCTGGGGATATATGTGCACTAATTATTAAAAAGGTGGCAGGACGGATTAAGCAGTTAAACAAAAGAGATCATGGGCTTTATAAATACATGTGGAGATGTCAGCGTTGGACTGGGGTAAGCACAGTAAGTAGTCTCACAATACCAGGTTAAAGTCCAACAGGTTTATTTGGTAGCACAAGCCACAAGCTTTTGGAGCGCTCCCCCTTCATCAGATACAAGCAGTGCAGACAAAGACAAGTAATGACAAACTTGTATAAACATTGTGTCCAGTCCTGGGCACCACACTTTATAGTGAAAGGCACTTGAGAGGATGCAGAAAAATTCACAAGAATGGCTCCAAGGATGAGGAACTTCAGTTACATGACAGGTTGGGGAAGATTTCACAGGGTTTTCAAAATTCATGAGGGGTCTGGAGAGAGTAGAAAGGGTTGGTAGAAGAATCCAAAAATCAGGACGACAGTAATTTAAAAAAGGCAACTTGCAAAATGTCAACATAAAAATAAACTTTAAGCAGCAAGTCATCAAGATCTTGAATGCATTGTCTGTGTGTGTGGAGGAAGATCAATCATGGCCTTCAAAAGAGAATTGAATATCTGAAGATTAAAAACAGGCTACAGGGGAAAGGCAAGGACTGGAGCCAGGCAAATTGCTCTTGCAGAGAGCTGGCAGACACGGTGAACCAAGTGGCTTTATTCGATGCTGTAATCATGATTATCAATGCCAGCCAGGAAACCATGAAGGAATATCTTGCATGAGATTCTTTAAGTCTAGCGAGGGAAGTGTTTGATCTGAAAAGCAGCACTGACAGTTCCTCAGCATTAGCCTGGATTATGCAACAATTGCAGAGAATTGGTCAAAATCAAACTCAGTTTTTTCCCCTCCAAAACCGCTGTAGCATGTTTAAAATCCTCATGTTCTACTTCATTCAGACAAACAAGAAGTTTCCAGCTAGTTACTGGAAAACATGGCTGTACAACCACAAAATTCTTAGCTGATACCTGTGCTATTTAAAATTGTAGTTTCTTGGGAATAAAATAAAAATTTACATCTGCTAGGAACACTCGTCTGAGGGTCAGAGAAGCTGATCACCAATAATCTGATACGAATGGCATAACAATATTACATAAAACAGTGTCCCCAAACTTACAATAACTATTCTATGGGAGTTTAAATATATGTACACAAGCATCCCTGTAGCAGCAGTATTTGTGAAATCCAGTCCCCAATTTATAAAAGTCTTTCTTTTTTTATTTTGGCAGCAGAGCAATGAGGTGGGGCAGGTGCAGGCAGAATTAGAGGAAATGAAAGCTAATTACATTAGAGGAAATCAAGCTCAGGATTTAACCAGACACTCAGATTCTACACCATGTTTAATCATGTGATTGTGAGAAGGTTTTGAACAGCCAAACAGAAAACAAAATGCCCATTCCACTGCAATTTAGCTTTGTATTTACCCTTTGCTTCGTTGTTCAACCCTCACGACAACCCCAAATCACTTGTACATGTCTTGGAATCTAGAAGTGGTAACCAGAAAACCAACTGACCCTCATTCAAAAATATTCCCCAGCCCATTTTGTTCTTAAAGGAACATTGCACCAAAAAAAAGAAATATGCAATCAGGTGATAAGTGCAATGCTAATAACTTTAATATTTAGCCAGAATAGTCTTTATTAGCAAATGCATTGTCCTGGGTGTTTTGTTCTGGTTTTTGCAACTGCCAGCTTGAAGTACATACTGCGCTGCAATTACTACCAAAATTGCTGCAATTTATCCCAGAAGTATTAAAAGGCAATTGCAAACATATTAACAAATAGTGACTGCCATAAATGACCAAATTATGGCTACAATCTGTAAACACAAGGTACAGTAGTTACATTGTTCACAAACGCCAGGGGAATAGTAATGTAATAAAGTCAAGTGGCCTTGACAATTGAGATATTGTTTTGCCTTCCACAGTTGCAACTTTGGATGTCAAAAATTGACAGACCACAATTGGATTTTGATACACAGAACTGCATACAATCACACACACGTACTTAGTCAGGAGAGCAAATATTTTGCACACAAATTAAAGTTGCATGGTTAGATAAAATAAAACACAAGTATAGTTGCCTTCTCATTACATGGCACTGTACAATTCTAGCTGTTGTGATATGCTAATAAGTCAACAGCCAGGATATAAACCATGTGACCAGAAGACACTGTTCGGATGGGCTTTCAGTTTACTGAACAGCAGGTGCTGCAAAGGAATTGCAACTGTATTTCCCTATTAAAAACAGCTGTTGAGTCTTCATCAAATAAACCAAACATACGTATAGTTTACCAGTTGTGTGGGGGAGATTGACAAGTTTATATTAAGCAAACATTGCAACACCTTCCTTAAAGCAATACTAAATCAAACTGCCCATCTTGGCAATGTTCAAGTACATTTTCCATGCTGCTATCTATTAACCATGTTAAAAGAATCAGGGGAGCCTCAGCAAAAGGTGATTATTTAAGACAGAATAGCAACAAATGGCAGCAGTTGGCAGACAAGCATAAGAGAAGCCCTCTAGGGAACTGACTGCACAGGAACCACCTTAGCTGTCATTCCATCAACTCTCTTCTCCATTTTCCTCACAGCAACTCTGCATCTCACTTCACTGTACAGGTATAACATAGGAAACAGTCATGGAAACTATTCAACCTATGTCACCTTCAGTCCAAAACTACTTCAATCTCTGTCATGAGTGCTTCAGTATGCAAATGAGGCTTGTACATGCATTCACTCAAACTGAGCTCTTGGTCATCATCAACTCTTTCTCTGAAGCACAAGAAAATGAGCAGGCTTTTCACTAAACATCCGGAAAACCAAGGTCTTCTTCCAACCAGTTCCCACAGCACAACATCTGCCAGGGAGATCCTGTAAAACATGGACATTTTCCATAGTTTAGAAGCCTCCACTCAGAAAACATTGCCTCCGTGTGTCACAGCCGTCTGAAGAGCAGAATCCCAAATCAATGAGCAACGTCAGGGCTTACTGACAGCAGTGATCCCTGCACTCCTCTATGCTTGAGAAACTGGCCAAGCTACAGCATCTCAAAACCCTGGAGAAATAAATACCACATGTGGTTACTTCGCAAGATCCTTCAAATCTGGCAGTCCAAAAGCAGTGTCCTCTCAAACCAACTTGCCCAGCATCGAGTTGTCAATCACTCAAACCAGCTTCTTCGGGCCACAGTTAGTACGCCTGACTCCAGACCCCCAAAGCGACTGCACTACTTGGAACTCAATCATGGCAGGAGACTTCCTGGGCAATGAAAACGCTCTAGGAATGCCCTAAACAATTCCTGAAGGGGTCAAACATCCCTTCCAACCCTGGCTTGTGACCAACCAAAACAGACGGCTCGTCCAGGCAGACAAGCAAACAGACTTTCTCGGAAATGTACAGAGGCAAAGTCCAGGCATCAAAGGGAGAGCACAAACCAACTATCCAACTCCGAGCCACCATCTGCCCCACGAGGCAGGATCTGCAGAGTGCACTGATCAGCAATTTCATAACTTATCAAACCAGAGTGGAAGAAAATCATCCTCGATCCCAAGGGACTGTCAAAGAGAGAAAGACGTTAAAAGAATTGGCTGCTTATAAAAGATCTTTGCTTAATTTCAACACTATATTCTGTTTCCTTCAGTTTTCCACACTGTTACTCCATGTATGATTGCTTTCTATTATTTTCAAATTCTGTATGTATCCAACTCTAATCTCATCCACTCCCTTTCTCCAAGGCCATCCTTCTCTCTCCTCTTTCTTTGTCTTTCCCAACTATGACTTTATTATTGATGTACTGAAATTTGATGTCACAACAAACATGCTGTATCATCTGTTCCTAAGACTAACAGCTCCCGGAATAAATAAAATATATCCCAGAATATTGAAAGAGACCAACAGAAAATTTACCAGGGCACTAAGGTTCATTGGGTACTCAATCCCTTAATTGAAAGCACACAAAACAGTATGTACACCAAGAGGGGACAAACAAAAAGAGAAAATTATAGGGTCTTAGTCTTGTGACAATACTGGGTAAAAGGAACAGATTAATACAGTCAGAAAGTTAAATTACTTTAGTTTGAAGATGCCTTTCAAGGTTCCAATTGCCTGCTTAGGTGGATGTAAAAATATCCCATGGCACTATTTTTAAGCAAAGGAGGGAAGTTATTCCCTGGTACCCAGGCCTTTATCTATCCCTCAAATCAACATCATGTGGTCATTATCACATTGCCCTTTATGGGAGTTTGTGGTGCACAAGTTCACTGCCTGTTTCTTACATTACAAAATTTAACTACACTTTAATGTACTTCATTGACTGTAAAGCACTTGTGATCATGAAAAGTGCTTCATAAATGACTGTTTTGCAATTTCTTTATTTTACACAAATGAATAGTGGAAGACCATAAAGCCATTCTAGCTCCAATGTCTTTGACAAAATCCCACATGAAGTTATCACCAATTGCAGGGAAGAATACAGAGCTGGGCAAGAAATTAGACAAAAAAGTACTTATAAGAACTGTAAAGCATGATTGCGGCGGCGGGGGGGGGCTAGATACAGTTAGGAGTCAGTGATCAGACATTTGTTGTCGTCATTTCACATTGACTGATCAACCCTTAACTACAATTTTTGGGCCACATAAAAAGGTTTATCATTAGCTGCTAGTCAGTTGCAAAGATGGTCACTGATTTTATCCACACATTTTACGATACAAGTATCTTCAACTGGAGTGCTATGTTAATGCCTTATCACGCTTTCCCTTAACTATCGAGTAGATTCCACCAACTAGTTTTAGCAAAATTCATCACCACATCACGTGAATAGCTTTTTGACATTTTATAGAAACACTACTCATGCAACTACCCAAAGTTCATCTGCATTAATTAAAGAGAAAGTTGAGCGAAGTTTGACTTATTACCTTCAGAAATATAGAGTTAACAATCTCAAGCTGCTAGACAAGTGAGGGCAAAACAACGCTCATTTGAACAAGGAGATAAGAGTGCAGCACGTAATTATGCCACAAGTGAGAAATGGGTACCAGCCACAGTTGTAGCAAAACAGGTCCAATCTGAAGATGAAATAGTTTGGCGATTCCATGCTGACCAACTGTCGTCATCTCAAAGAGATTTCTCAATCATCTCCAGAAGTAGCATCTGTGTTGTGAATACTATGAAGACTTCGTTGAATCAGAGTTGCCTGATGATTGTGTCTTTGCTACTATACTATGTGAGAATGAGGCAGAATTGGTTCCAAGAGAAGGATCTACTGAAGTTCCAAATCATACTTTTAGGGTTAAGGACAGCCAAATTCCAGAAAGTCATATACAGCCAAAGAGGAATAGATGTCTTCCTGATTGGCTGTGTGTAATGATTAATGTATGGTACTGGTCTAGAGTATGATTACTACTATGTTATGCATAGGATCAATTTGTCATGACCACAAAAGGGGAAGGGATGTTATATATTTAAGTGGTTGCAGATTGCTTAAAGAGCTGATCACAAGTGGGGACGTCATTGGAGTGTTTCATAGCTACTAGAAGAGAAATTGAGAAAATAGATTTGTTTTTCTTGGAGCACCGAGAGTTTAGAAAAGAGAGACGACTCGTAATTATATGGAGTTCTGTTAAAGTAAGCAGGGAGCAATGGTTCTGCCAGCGGGTGGGCTGGTAACAAGTAGTTAGATTTTAAATAATTAACAAAACCGAGGAGGAAATTAGGAGAAATGCTATTTGCACAGAACATGAAAATCAAGGCAGCACTACCTGAAGAGGTGGCAAAAGCAGATTTCACCAGAATTTGCAAAAGATATTTGAATATGGACCCATATGCAAGGTTAAATGGCAAAAGCCAGAACATAGGGCAAAGTGTTTGTCTGTTCATTGTATGTGGGCATAGCTGGCTAGGCCAGATTTTATTGCCTATCCCAAACTATCCTCAAAAGGTGGTGATGGCAAGCTGCCTTCTTGAACCACCGTAATTTATATGGTATGGGAACATCAAATGGAGTTCCAGGATTTTGACCCAACAGTGAAGGGATGGTGATATAGTTCCAAGTCAGGATGGTGCATGGCTTGGAGGGAATTTGCAGGTAGTGCTTAAAGAGCAGTCACAGTCACGTTGGGCTGAATGACATTATTCTGGTCCAGAATAATTCTACAATTCCGTTCCTTGACTTATGGGCGTGCTACAACTTTCTAACTGACAAGTAGACAGAGGATTTAAAAAGCAAAACACTACGGATGCTGGAATTTAAAATAAAAACAGAAAATGTTGGAAAATCTCAGCCGGTCTGACAGCAGGGATTTAGTCAGATTTTTGGGTCAGACAGAGAGAGGACATGTCCCCCTTTCCTTCTTGCTCTGCCACTTTTTGACGTAGGAGAAAATGGAGGAAGGTGGGCCAGAGTAGCATACCTACCTTCAATATAATTGTAAAACTGAAACAGGCAGTTGAATAGAGTGAGGCAACTCAGTAAAAATTGGAGTCGGACAAAAATGCAGATAAAATCTCAAATGTAAAAGTACTGCAAGTAGGAAGACAAAGACCCCAACATACACACAGCATGAATAGTGTTGACATAGAAGAGATCCAAGAATCTTTGTAGACCTGACACTGAAAATGTTGAACCAATGCAGAGAACCTAACAACAAAAATGACTGTGGAACTATGCTGTGTGAACAAAAGAGGAAGTGTCAGAGGAAGCAATATTCAGGTGTTGTATTGCTGGCCTGATCACACCAAGCAGTATCCGGTTCCAGGCAAAACCATTCAAATGCTGGATGTAGTTCTAAAGAGTCACAAGGTTGATCCCTGGGTGTAGAAGCTCTATGTTATAAAAAGGGAGTTGGAGAAACTTGGGCTTTGAGTCTGTAAAGAGGCACAAGTGGTGATTTTATAAATACAGCAGCAAAAAAGTCAGTCTTACAGCACAAAGAGGCCCTTTGGCCCATCTTGTCTATGCCAGCCATCAAGCAACCATCTATTCTAAAGTTACTCAAGGCATAGGAACAAGTCAAGGAGGCAAAGGTTCAAACTAGAATTTTTTTTAAAGTCACACACTAGAAGCTCTTCATTTGAATAGTAATCAGTACATTCAATGTGACTGCCAGCTACAGCAATAAATACAAAAAATCCTGGAATCATTGAAGAAACAATTGGATGTTGCACAGGAGAAGTACTGGGCTCAGTACAATGGGGCTCCCAGTCAAGTAAGACCTGGATTTAAAATGGTCATCCTCACTACAAATCCCTTGTCCCTTCCTTCGTTGTAATCTCCTCTCCAGCAGGACAACTGATAGCCTCTTGGCATCCCCGATTTTAACTTTCACTAGGCCTCAAACCTCTCCGCGACCAAGATTCTGGCCACCTTCCCAAGGTCTCATGCAGTTTGGTGTCATATCATGCCTTATATAATGGCCCCATGAAGCACCACGACATGTTGTGGCTCTATAAAAGAGAAAGGTTTTTGCAACTATCTAGTCAGTTTAACATGGATAGCATTACAAAAGCCACAGCTTTTTGTATGCTGGAAGTCAAAGTAGCTAAACTCTGATGAAAGAAATTTTAGAAATTAAACAAAAAGTGGAAATGGAAGTTAGATGTACTATTTCAAGAAGATTGTGCATTCTCAAGATTTCAAAGTGGCTAACTAGAGAAACTGGCATTTCCTGCTTTCATCACAAGACTCCCTTCACTTCACCCACCACCATTTCCCCAAAAGAATTACCACAGACAATCAACAATCAAATTGCAATATTTGACCAATTTTATAGTGCAATTTCTTCCAAGATGGTGCAAGACAGATTTTGCTTTTAGCTTATTAGCCTTTCACAAAAAGAAATTTTCAACCGAGAGCAGCCTCCATCTTCTCCAGAGCACTTTGTATAATTGTTACGTTAACAGCAATTCATAGTACTGATTATCAACAATGATTAAATGAACACAATGAACCTCAGTCTCAAGAACATGAAAATGAAGTAATATTCAAATATATTAGGCAACGTTGCAACTGCCGTACCACTGAACTGTGCAGAGTGGTGGATATAAATTAAACGTACAGTGAGAACTACAAAGCATGCGCCTTTATCTTATGCCTGCCAGTACAAAGAAATTCTCTCATTTTATACAAAGGCTGGCGTTTGGAGACAACTGATACACAAACAGACCTGCTAGCTCCTGCCCATTCGTATTCTCCACAACCAGTTCTAAACAGCACACAAGCTTAGCCTCTCCCTGTACATGGTTGATATACCACACAAAAACATCCATGGGCTATGTATATTTGTGCATAGAATACAGAAATTATTCAATTTTAGTAAGCTGGATGAAAAACTTCCTATGCCAAAGTTCCTTCAGGCCCCAAAACAATTTTTTAAAAAACAGGTGGGGAAATGCTCATCAGGACAAGCACTTAGTAAGTAGCCTTGTGTTAGAGTTATCATAATTATGGACTACTTGAATACTTGAGCAAGGAAAGATTTACATATTTCAATACAGAAATTTCAGTTTAAAACCCACAGTAAATAATTCCATTTTTTCCCACTGAAATATTTTTAATTGCACAGCCTGTAAGAGTAGAGCTAATGAATAAAGAATGCAGACTGGAGCAACTTTCCATATATACTGCTGCAGTAGTATGCTGACAGAGCAATTCTCCACTTGCCACTCTCCCGATGAAGCTTAAATTCTATTTCCTGCCATTTGAAATTTACTCACTGATACATCAGTTATTATTGTCAACAGTATAAAAGATTTGGAACTCACTACAAGATATATTTCCAAGATCCGACTCTCCCAGTGAAAGCATCTTTAAATATGCTACATCAGTACATTTCAGGAGGTACCCGGGCTGCATCAATGAAGTTGATCAATAAAATATGGATATAAATTTTCTGTGTACATCATAAAACGTTCTTAATTTGAGATCTGCGCCACTTAATTTTCATAAACCACTATGTCCCGACACATGCACTGTTCCTGATATTAAGTATCTAAATTATTAGTCTTAAGAATTATATACTTGATTTTCAGCTACAGTAGCACAGTTGTAAAATTAAAGTTTACTATACTGTTTTAAATTTGATTTGTCCTCTGGAACAATGTAACACCAAAATGACTCAAAGAAGATTTAAACAATAAAAGAGGAATTAATCATTGTTCCAGAATTTCATTTCTCTTCCTTTATAGGCAATTACTGTGAATTATTCTCACCGAGTATCCAGTTTGAGAGAAGGAAAACAACATTGAGTGCAGCTCGTCAGTTAACAATGCTTCCGATAGCTAGTATGAATGTTCTTTCAGAATACTATTACTGTGACAAGCACCACAAAACCCAGCATAACAGGGACACTGCTGAGTGAGCATTCTTCCTTACAGAAACTGAAACAATCAGCAACACCAAATTCGCAGAACCATTTATTACTGTTCCTATCGACACAAATACTATGAACAAATCTTCCACACCACCCACACAAATACTGTAGAAAAAAAGAGAATTCTCTCTCCTGTTAGTGGCCAATAGCTTATATATGAAGTTCATGAAAAAAAGCAACCACAAGATGATTTCTAGGTTCAGTTATTAAAGTTCTGAAGCAATTAACATTTATTTGAAAGTCCAGTAAAACTCCCAAGCCACAGGAAACATGGGGAAAATCTCAGTATTTGAACTGCAAAAATTCATCAGTACTCATGGGGCAGATTTCAAAAAAATTTAAAAGTCATTGCAGAATTTTAAAAGACATTCTGACCTTCAACTGAATCATCATCTTTTTAAGAAGCATCTACAAGTTTGATCTTATTTACACCTCTCAAAGTGATTGAAATATTCACTGCCATTTCCCAATTTTTAAACCTTCTCACCAATTTCTTGCCTTCTTCATTTGAAGGTTTTATTCATTCATAGGATCATGTTCAAAGGACGTTAGTTCCCAGAAGGCAATAATTCATATGCAAGTCTCAGTTGGTTACCTGAGTATGTTTGGAAAAAAAAAAATCACAAGCAAAATCACATCCATTTCCAGCAAGAATTAGCGGTCAGTAAAAATTGATGCTGGGTGAGAAAATTGGCTGTCTAAAGGCCTCAACTGGGACAAGGGCAGGCTTCCTTTTCAAGGCCCTGCCTGTCCCACTGTAAACTTGCATCCAGGTCAGAGTGGGATATTCCCTTATCTATATGACTGTTGTTATTCAATGTCTGCAAGGGTTTATAAAGGGATGTACCTGCAGAGCATTATACAAAAGTGATCAAAATACATTTGTTACACGATTAACTCTTGCAGAATAAGACCAATCATGCCTCGAAACGAACATGACAAGACAGCAGCACATCCTTACATAAGGATGGACAAAAAAAGCCTCAAACGTTCACCCCAGTCATCCTAGAGTCTTACCTTGCTTAGCCCACTCAAGACATTTACAAATCCATGTTGTCACTGCAGCTTTCCCTAGCACCACTGCACATCTTAAAACTTTTATAATGATCAGTCCCCAACATCCTTGCTGGGCCCTTTGATGTCTTGCTCGTCCTTCTTTCATCTATAACAGCCAACACTACAAATACAGACCTTTTTGATTTCTGGATGCTACTATCTTATTCCTTTAACTGTCAGATTGTTCCAGGCTGCCCCAACCCTATTAGCAATGTGATCCTGCACGCAATTAATTTCATTTATGTATATAAACAGACAATGAAACATACCTGAGGCACACCAGTTGCAATAAATTGTAACCTTTAA
Organism: Mustelus asterias; assembly: GCF_964213995.1. Classification (NCBI taxonomy): domain Eukaryota; kingdom Metazoa; phylum Chordata; class Chondrichthyes; order Carcharhiniformes; family Triakidae; genus Mustelus; species Mustelus asterias. The sequence goes on along the minus strand of NC_135811.1, from coordinate 45,604,305 downwards.
ATTTTGAAAATCTGTACAATAATTAGCCAACAACAGGTGCAAGGATTAAGAACAGGAGGGCCCACAGATTTAAGATAATTGGCAAAAGAAAAGCAATGGCAACAGGAGAAATTTTTTTTCACACAGCACGTGTTTAGGATTCAGAATGAACAGAGAGAGAGGATGGTGGAGGCAGGTTCAATCGAGGCATTTAAGGTGGAATTGAGAATGGTTATCCAAAAGGGAAGAATGGGCAGGGCTATGGGGAGAAGGCACATAAGTGGCACTAAGTGAATTGTTTCAGCAGAGAACAGGCTGAACAGCCTCCTTTTCTGCTGTAATAATCATGATTCTGAGGGTAGGCAGTATTACAGACTATTTCCTAATCACTCAAAAGTCACCAGCAATTTGCCCATGATGCTGCCCATAGTTGCTGTGCTGTATATAGCATGGAAAAGAGTTGGCCACTTTTAAGGTCAAACCAAATAAACAAACTCAAATTAAATCAGGCAAGCATTATTTTTTGTTACAAAGTCATTTGAATTGGGCAAGGAGATTGCAGACTCCAGTCTTGATTGGATGGGTGGCAAAAATAATGGTTGCTCACCGTTATTAATGTAAAAATCAGGCAGCAACTTCTAGCCACCGGACATGCACAATTAAAACATACAAAATCAGCAAGTTGCCATCCAAAAACCTGTCACTTAAATACAGTGAATGGCATGAATTTCCTGAACATTAGTGATACACGTGTACTAAACTTGACAGAAAGTTAGAGCCTATTCATTCCAGTACAAGTACCCTTTCCACAGAGTAGCAAGTCTTAAAACAGTCAAACAATCTCTTCCAAACAGTAACTAGTTTGAACCCACATTCCTCCAGCTTATTCTTACTTTAATTTAAAAAAAACTTTTCCTTTCTGCCTCATCTCTCAAACCAATCTTGCTTTCCTGCCGTATTTTGCTATCCGTAGCCGATTTGACAAAGAATCTTGACATTTCCTCTTCACGCTTTGACACCGCAATGTTCATTAATGACTTCAAATTTTACTGGTTAAGGTGGTACACAGTTCCAATAGTTGGCTGATTAAACTGTCAAGCTAGTCTCTACACTCCATCCAGACTAGACTCGGAGGCAAGGGCCACGGATGCCGAAGATATTTTGATCCAACAAAGTACAGGAAAATTCCAATAAGTACAGATCACCAAGCTTTAAAAATGTTAATGCAGTATTATAATGCATCTTAAATGATCAGGTATGAATTGCTCTAGTAGTAGAAACAGATTATTTGGATGGCTGCTATAGAGCGTTAAGTTCCCCCAAGCAGAAATAGTTTACCTAAATGACTGGGTGATTCAGGGCTATAGAAATGCTAAGCTCCACGGGAGGAAAGAATTTGAGATATGTAGACAGCCAACTTATGTTTTAAATAATAAAGGGGGAAAACAGTATAAATATTATCCCACCTCCACTTCAGAAACAGAGCCCAGGTCATACCTCAACTAGAAAGCCAGTCTGCAAATCTCAGCCAAGGGGTCCCAAGACATTTTTTACTTCTCAGAAATGCTAGAGTGTTGTCTCCAAGTCTTAGAGCCAAGGCATTGCAGAAAAAGGCAGTTTAAGTATCTTCACTGGACCAGGAAAAGATGTTTTCCCAGACTTGATCACTGCCCTGTATTGTGTAGTAACTATAAACTGGATTTGACTTGGTGTTATTTGGGAAAGGGAAGTCAGAGTCCAGGGATTGTAAATATATTTTGGAACAAGGGGTAATTTAGTTATTCCTGTCTTAGAGTATTGTTGTCCTTTTCTCAGTATATTTTTAAGTTAATAAATGTTCTTTAATAATGGTTTGTACGTTGACTGGACTAATTCCTCATTGAGGTTTTACATGACTTCTCAAAAATATTTTTTAAAACTATACACCACCAGAAACTGGTGTTTCAAGTTGGGACACCCTTGCAGGTATTGGTGTGGTTCATGACAAGTACTGCAGACGTAGTAAATGTTCCTATTAGTTGACTAATTTTACTGTCAATTCTCTGTGCTACACATGCTACAGTTTGTGTCCATTTTCCCTTGCTCTGCAATACCAGGGAAGGTGATGGCCTAGTGGTATTATCACTAGAGTATTAATTCAGAAACCCAGCTAATGTTCTGGGGACCTGGGTTCAAATCCCACCATGACAGATGGTAGAATTTGAATTCAATAAAAAAAAATCTGGAATTATGAAACCATTTAAATGCTGGCCAGCCAGCAACACCCATGTCCCACAAATTAATGTTTTTTTTTAAAAACTTAGTTTTCACTATCGTAATTACTTTGAGTCTTTCTTCTCAGTTGGGCAAGTCTATCCTTCCATCTGTTTCCTCTCCTATGATTACTTGCATTGTGTACATCTCTATTTGCATAAATTTGCAACTCACTTTTCCAAAAAGGCTACAAAACTCGGCACATAAGATGAAAGCAAAGCCTGTCCATTAGGAGGTGTTGGGGGGGGGGGGGGGGGGAGAGAGAAAGAGTCTGGCCAGCTGGTGCTGTAACAAACACAGATGCAAATTAAATCCCTCTAAGATGAGAGAGTTGTGCCAAGGTCTGCTAAGGGAAGGGTGGCTGACCTGGAACTACAGGCTTGAGCCAAAAGGACCAGGACCAGAACCCCAATAGGAAGCCAAACTAGACCCCAACAAGTTTTCAATTTTGGCATAAATGTGACAAAAGGATACTTCCTTCCGGAAATGATTCCACTGAAAGTATAGATCTTTTGTAGTAAAAGAAACTAATAGTTGAACATTTAAAAATGAAACAGAAACAACATTAATTTCTAACTTATCACTTCTTCAGTTCCAAATAAGCAACATTCCTCTTGCAGACTTAACATAAATATACTTGCTATAATGCGTGTAGACTGTCTTGAAGCTTTCAGAGATAGAATTCCAGAAGCCTGCAAAATCCTTCTAACTTCAACCAGGTTTCAGCTGCAAACTAAACTGCTTTCTGTAAAAGCTTTTTTTTCTCTGCTACCAGACACAGGACTGCACATAACCACATGACTAATCAGAAATCCCAGGAGAACCTAAGTAAACAAAATGTCCCTTGAGTAACCATTCTACTCTCGGATGTACCAACTGAATTTTTAAACATTCCCCTTAAACACAAGTACAATACATCAACTGCACTATCACAACTGACACAGGCAATCTAGGAATCAGAGTCACAACACTAGCAGGTGCATCCAGCACATGTGAGATCAAGCACAAGATGAGGTGGAATGCCCTACCTTGTCACCCTCATGTTAGAACCATGAATTGGATTTTGAATTTAGTTTTTAGAGCAAAAAAATGGATTTGGCTTTGTAACTTTAAAAATTGAATGAAAAAAAATTAAATCACTAATACAGTAGTGGTCTGCTAACTTGCATTTCTGAAAGTACTCCATGACCTCAATGTCCCAAGCATTTCACAGCCCATCATGAACTTCTGAATAAAAAAAAGTTTGCATACAAAGGTTCTGCAAACAGCAATGAAATAAGCTCATCTATTTTTGGTGATGTTGATAGAGAAGCAAATGTTGGACAGGGTGCCAGGAGAACTCCTGTACTCTTTGAAAAGGGCCACGGGATGTTTCACAATCAAGAGGACAGACAATCTTGGTTTCTCTTCTGAAAGAAGGCACCTACAATTAACAAGCACTTCCTCAATCTAAGTATGCTGCAATATAGTATACTACTACGTACAAGAGGAGCTTGAACCTATGACCCGACAAATATGCGACCACTAAGCCATTCTAAAGAAGGCTGCAGAAAGAGTACCCAGGGTCTGTGACATGAAGCTAGAACAGAAGGAAACGCATGTGGATAAGTCTTCGTCAGCAGGTTAGACTAGCATTGATAATATTTGCATGGCTCGAATCATGATGTTGTACACCAGCAATCCTAAATTAATAGTGCTGTTAAAATTCCCATATGCTGATTCTGCCACTGCACTTCCGATTTCAGAACCCGAAGCAGAGCTTCCTCAAGACTTGCAAGGAAGGGAGCAGAATGAGGTACGTGAGGGACAAATGGAAATACAGCACATCAGAAACAGCAGGAAGGTAGCAGAGAGTAGAAACAATTTCATCAGGGTTCAGTCTGAGTGAGGGAGAGGCACTATAATACTCAAGTCAGAGGGAGCAGTAAAGTATGCATGTGGGAAGAAGCACAAAACCATGTGCTCTTATCAGCTCTCAGTCTATCCACACGTCACAAGATTACACTGCACAAGAATTGCAACAAGTGGCAAACAAATGACACCTGCCATTCATAAGACTTGCCCATATATTTTCCAAGCGCTTTTGTATGAAGTAAGTGTCCTTTATGTGGCTTCTGGGACCTGTGTGAACAGGACAAGCCAACAGTGTGTATCCTGAACCAATAGTGTATACCCTTGAAGAATCATTGAACCAGGCAGAGGTCGTTTGGTAGTGATTAAGATTAGTCGTTAAAAATGTGTTAAAGCTACTTAGGCTGAAATGGAAAAGCTTTACAGAGAGTTTCATCCACATATATTATGGAACATGAATATTCAATGTATTTGAATGGTGAGTCAGATGGCAAGCAGCCATCCATATTTGCAAAGCTGATTAAGGGGCCACACAACTTGACTTCTGGATTTGTGTATTGAGCTGCACATGTGTGCTCACCAGAAGTTGCTGTCTAATTTGCATATAAATAATGATAATTGCTATTAGTCTCACCATAATTTTCACAGTGAATCCTGGGCCAACAGCTATATTTACAACTTTTCGGCTAGTTCCGGTTTCCTTCTAAGATCGGATTTTCAGCCTGGCATGGCTGCTAAAATCTTATCTCGTCAAGCAAGGTTGCACCTGGTGATGCTGAAATGTCTATAACAATAATATTGACATTGTAAACATCCTATGATTTTGTGGGACAGGCACAGCTAAAGAATGGGACATTAGCACTTAAGTTTCCAAAGCTGACCAACTGAAAGCAACATCATTTATTTTCTGATGAAAGGTCAACAACCTGAAAACGTGTTTCACCACAGATGCTGCCTGACCTGCTTCAGTATCATTTATTCTCCATTGCCCTCAGGACCAAATTGTCGGTTTACAAACCATGAGAGCACCAGACTGTTCAAGACAATGTCCAGAATGTTCAATCCCAAAATATTACAGCAAAAAAGGTCTATTTAGTGTAATCAACTGATAATCATAGTAAATTACTATATGTATAGCAACTGAATAGAGCTTTCTGTAACCTAGTATTGCCAATAAAAACAAAACGGTATTCACCAAAATGGATGTAAACAACTTAGGGCAGAGCTTCCACACAAATACCCCAATTATACAGTCTCATTATGGGACATGGTCATCCACTCATCCGATAACCTTGAGTGGAGACACAGTCAAAGTGGCAGCTCCACTATTTTTGCACTGTAGGGCTGTGGCACCCTACAACCCTGGGAAAGTGACACACAGTCCTATTCATAGAATCATAGAAACCCTACAGTGCAGAAAGAGGCCATCTGGCCCATCGAGTCTGCACCGACCACAATCCCACCCAGGCCCTACCCCCATGTCTCTACACATTTTACCCGCTAATCCCTCTAACCTACGCATCTCAGGACACTAAGGGACAATTTTAGCATGGCCAATCAACCTAACCTGCACATCTTTGGACTGTGGGAGGAAACCAGAGCACCCGGAGGAAACCCACGCAGACACGAGGAGAATGTGCAAACTCCACACAGACAGCTATTATAGAAGACTGCCAATCCTGTAACCCTGGAATTGGCTGTATGACCAGTTGGAACTGTACTCAAAACCCAGTGAATCTGTCAATCCTGTATGAACAGGAAAAACAGTGACACTGCATCTCCCCCCCCCCCCCCCCCTCCTCCCCCGGCCCCCCACCCCCACGCTGGGCAGTGCCAACCATGGGAGTGGGTGCAGGGTGAGCTGGAGCTGACCACACACACACACAATACAGCTCAGTGTTTACAGTCACAGGAGCACAAACTGCTGCCCAAAGCCCTTCAAACCACACACACTAACTTTAAAAATCGAGTCCCGCGGCTCTGGGCCCACACAGTCAGCAGCTAGGGTGGCGAACAAAGGTCGGGCACCAAGGAGACGGGCCGAAGGGCCGCTAGTACCGGGAGGAAAAGCACCCAGCAGGCCCGCAACCTGAGCCTGGCAGCAGCGGCTGAGCGGCCAGGCGGGACGGGACGGTCGGGGGAAGGAAGCGGCGCCGCTTACCGGAGTGTGGGGCCCACGCAGGCCGCGTCTGTGCTCTCGATCTCCTGCAGGATCCGCTCGTGTTCCGTCACCGTCTCCAGGGCCTCGGGCTCTGCCATCTTGCGGCTCCGGCTGGAGGGAGCGGCCGAGGGTGGTTAGCGGCTCATGACCCGGCCTCGACCTGCCCAGCCCGGCAAGGCCAGCCCCAGACCCCGGTTAACCTCGGGGTGCGAGTGTGAACGCCAAGCCGCCGCTCACCGACCCGCCTCCGCCGCCGCCTTCACTTTGCTGCCCATCCCGTGCGCGCGTGCCCGACAGCAACCTGCCAGCGCGCTCCCGGCAATGCGCGGGCGGGGGGGGGGGGGGGGGGCGCGCCCGCCTCACTTCACCTGCGGCACATCCTGTATGCTTGTTTTAAATCAGTGAGCTATACATAAATAAATCCAACGCTTAGTGGTGCACATCCTTCTACAGACTGCATACACATTAAATTGCAAGAAAAACTAAATTAATGTTAATAAAAACTGCATACAGGTGACATTGCAGAAATTTTAAAATTGCATCCATATCAATTGGGAGAAATTTTAATAAAACTGCTGGAAACAATGGGTGGGTCTCTATCAAACACCTTGAAATTCAGGGGGAATATCAGGCTGGCGAAGTGCATAAAATATTGACAGGTTTAGCACCAAACAAAAATAATGCACTTTCACAGCCCCACCCCATTGTACCAATCCCACTTCAGATTTACTCACAGGAATACACTTTCGCAATGCATCGCAGATGATTGCATGCAAATAATAAACATTTTGTTAATAAATCATAGTTTGTAATAGCGTGTGAAAATGGTGGGGGTTAGGAGGAACTGAGGATAGCAGGTTCCAAACGGTGTTGAACTGCGGCTGTGGGAGAGGAGCTCCTACACCACAAAGGTTAGACAGCCGTTACGACAAAGGCCAGATTGCAAAACAGGTGTTAATGTTTGACCACTTCCCTGCAAGTGTGGTCTAAACAAAGACACACGAGTAAAGCTATGCAAGTGTGATGTGGGATCATGCCCACAGTCCTGCCTATCTGAGCTGGGCAGCGTTATTAAAAACCAATTGCTATTCAGAGGCCAACTGTTCACTCCTAACTTTGAAGATGGTGTTACCCTATGTTCTGTTGGCTAAAAGACGTTAATGCCCAAAGTGAACCTAAACGTTTCCGTTCTAAAGTCAAGGCAGTAGCTTATATTATGAAAGTGGACACCCCCCCAAAGTGGTTCCCAAATTTTCACTGGGCCGCACTTTAGGAATAAAAATTTGCTCACACCACACCGAATTTTTTATTGAAAGAAATACATTCAAAAACAAACAACTCCTAGCAGTGCTTGATTCATAACATAGAAGACAACTACTTTATAATATCATGGGACATCCAGAAAGTATAAAACAATGCTTGTTTAAACCATGTTTAAATGTTTCTTTGATTGTCCTTGAATCTTCCCGCCACACTTGCCATCCTCTCTCGCCGCACCAGTGTGGCGTGCCGCACCCTTTGGGAACCCCTGTCTCAGCTAAAAAGGACAAGCTTCTAGAATGGGTACTGAACCAGAAAGGACATTGTCCTTTCATTACTGTTAAAAGTAGTTTGGAATACAATACCAAAGAGTAAAAAGTTTCTAAATGACGTTGTATTAAAAGACGCTCAATGAATTTACGGAAAATCTAGTTTTTCACGTGGATCAGTTAAATGACAAAAATGAAGCTGAAGTCACGAAGACAATTAAAGCAATTTCCTCATACCTTGTTACTTGATGCTTGTATTTACCCCCACACTGATGTCGCTGAAACAAGAATAGAAGAGCTCAAATAGTCACTATCAGCCGAGAACTGGGTATGACAGGTGCTCCAGAGACACTCGGGAACTCCGAATAGTCCAAGCAACCTTGTGCAGACTTATTTGTGTTACCAATTTTCTATCGGGCAACTAATTTATAAACAATTATCATTTTCACACGCTATTACCAAACTATGATTTATTACAATGTTACTTGACTAGTACTTCTATATTAGTAACACTCACCAATGTAGACCTAATATAGCAGTCAAGTGGCTGGCTGTTAATTTAAACTGGGGAGTTACATTTTTCCACAAGTAATCACTCCCGTTTACCCCCACACCATCTTGCATTCTACATACCCCCAGAATATCGGTTGGAAATTAGAAATGCAAACAGGCAAGTTGACAAAACTATTGACATACTTTTATCCATATAGAAAATATCAAACTGCTTAAATACGATAGAAGATCACGGCACCTACCGTAAACTTGAACCAAGTGGCAATTCCAGTGTTTCGATCTCAGAAAAAACATTTTCATAAATTTGGTTTTCCCGATTTTCCTCCTTACCAGAGCGCGAGGCAACGGTTTTTCTTTCATGAGCCATTGTTTTAATGTCCCGGCTCCTGGATTATTGAGTGAAATTTTCCTCAGACTCAACAAAAACGTGTGGCAAAGAAAAAATGCCAGACAAAACAATAACCTCGGAATTCCAGAATGATCAGTCCAAATGTAATCGTTATGATTTTATGTAGAAACAAGACACACAACTTCCAGTTCAGGCTATTCCACCATCACATCAAGAGATGTGACTGGAGACGATTTATTTATAGCACATGGCTATTTAAAGACTATCACATTTCACAGTCCGGCTGGTTAACCTTTTACAACACCAAAAGAGACAGCCTACACTTTCTTTAGAAAAGTTAAGAAAAACCATTCCCTGTTAATCGTTTTATGGAATAGCGAAGTATCCAATAAAGTACGACACAGGACCCCTAAATGCCGTCGCAATAGTCCCAATATAACAATTAAGAGAGCATTTCTTCCAGAAAAGACTTCCTGACGTTGAAACCAACCAACGACTTATTCCTCAAACTCCAATGCAGACGACTCGACTATTCGTTATAGAAATCACCATCACGTTTTATTAACCACATTTTGGGCTTAAATTCCTAGTCTGTGCACTGAAAAACTGGGATAGAACATAGAACATAGAACATTACAGCGCAGAACAGGCCCTTCGGCCCACGATGTTGCACCGACCAGTTAAAAAAAACTGTGACCCTCCAACCTAAACCAATTTCTTTTCGTCCATGAACCTATCTACGGATCTCTTAAACGCCCCCAAACTAGGCGCATTTACTACTGATGCTGGCAGGGCATTCCAATCCCTCACCACCCTCTGGGTAAAGAACCTACCCCTGACATCGGTTCTATAACTACCCCCCCTCAATTTAAAGCCATGCCCCCTCGTGCTGGATTTCTCCATCAGAGGAAAAAGGCTATCACTATCCACCCTATCTAAACCTCTAATCATCTTATATGTTTCAATAAGATCCCCTCTTAGCCGCCGCCTTTCCAGCGAAAACAATCCCAAATCCCTCAGCCTCTCCTCATAGGATCTCCCCTCCATACCAGGCAACATCCTGGTAAACCTCCTCTGCACCCTCTCCAAAGCCTCCACATCCTTCCTGTAATGTGGGGACCAGAACTGCACACAGTACTCCAAGTGCGGCCGCACCAGAGTTGTGTACAGTTGCAACATAACGCTACGACTCCTAAATTCAATCCCCCTACCAATAAACGCCAAGACACCATATGCCTTCTTAACAACCTTATCTACTTGATTCCCAACTTTCAGGGATCTATGCACACATACACCTAGATCCCTCTGCTCCTCCACACTATTCAAAGTCCTCCCGTTAGCCCTATACTCAACACATCTGTTATTCCTACCAAAGTGAATTACCTCACACTTCTCCGCATTAAACTCCATCCGCCACCTCTCGGCCCAACTTTGCAACCTGTCTAAGTCTTCCTGCAAACTACGACACCCTTCCTCACTGTCTACCACACCACCGACTTTGGTGTCATCAGCAAATTTGCTAATCCACCCAACTATACCCTCATCCAGATCATTAATAAATATTACAAACAGCAGTGGCCCCAAAACAGATCCCTGAGGTACACCACTTGTAACCGCACTCCATGATGAATATTTACTATCAACCACCACCCTCTGTTTCCTATCCGCTAGCCAATTCCTGATCCAATTTCCTAGATCACCCCCAATCCCATACATCTGCATTTTCTGCAGAAGCCTACCATGGTGAACCTTATCAAACGCCTTACTAAAATCCATATATACCACGTCCACTGCCCTGCCCCCATCCACCTCCTTGGTCACTTTCTCAAAAAACTCAATAAGGTTAGTAAGGCACGACCTACCTGCCACAAAACCATGCTGACTATCACCTATCAATTCATTACTCTCCAAATAACTATAAATCCTATCCCTTATAATTTTTTCCAACATCTTGCCGACAACAGAAGTGAGACTCACCGGTCTATAATTCCCGGGGAAGTCTCTGTTCCCCTTCTTAAACAATGGGACAACATTCGCTAACCTCCAATCTTCTGGTACTATACCAGAGGCCAACGACGACCTGAAGATCAGAGCCAGAGGCTCTGCAATCACTTCTCTTGCCTCCCAGAGAATCCTTGGATAAATCCCATCCGGACCAGGGGATTTATCTATTTTCAGACCCTCCAGAATATCCTGCACATCCTCCTTATCAACTGTAATACTGTCTATTCTACTCCCTTGCAACCCAGTGTCCTCCTCAGCTATATTCATGTCCCCTTGCGTGAACACCGAAGAGAAATATTGGTTCAATGCTTCACCAATCTCCTCCGGTTCCACACATAACTTCCCTCTGCCATCTATAACTGGCCCTAAACTTGCCCTAACCAACCTTCTGTTCTTGACATACCTATAGAACGCCTTAGGATTCTCTTTAACCCTATCCGCCAAAGTCTTCTCATGTCCCCTTTTAGCCCTTCTAAGCTCGCTCTTCAACTCCCTCTTAGCCAATCTAAAGCTTTCTAGTGCACTACCCGAGTGCTCACGTCTCATCCGAACATAAGCCTCCTTTTTCTTTTTAACCAACAAAGAAACTTTTTTGGTGCACCACGGTTCCCTAGCCCTACCAATTCCTCCTTGCCTGACAGGGACATACCTATCACAGACTCGCAGTAGCTGCTCCTTGAAAAAACTCCACATGTCGGACGTTCCCAGTCCCTGTAATCTCCTAGTCCAACCTATGTTTCCTAATTCTCTCCTAATAGCCTCATAATTACCCTTCCCCCAGCTAAAACCACTGGCCCGAGGTTCATGCCTATCCCTTTCCATCACTAAGGTGAACGTAACCGAATTGTGGTCACTATCACCAAAATGCACACCAACTTCCAAGTCTAGCACCTGGTCTGGCTCATTTCCCAGCACCAGATCCAATATAGCCTCACCTCTAGTTGGCCTGTCTACATACTGAGTCAAAAAACCTTCCTGCACGCTTTGAACAAAAACTGACCCCTCTAACGAGCTAGAGCTATAACAATTCCAGTCAATATTAGTCAAGTTAAAATCCCCCATAACAATTGCCCTATTACTATCACTCCTAAGCAGGATTGACTCCGCAATCCTTTCCTCAACCTCTCTAGAACTTTTAGGAGGTCTATAAAAGACTCCCAACAGGGTGACCTCTCCTCTCCTATTTCTAATCTCCGCCCATACTACCTCAACAGATAAGTCCTCATCAAACCTCCTCTCTGACACTGTGATACAATCTCTGACCAATAATGCTACCCCTCCCCCTCTTCTACCTCCTTCCCTACTTCGACTAAAACATTTGAACCCCGGGACCTGCAGCATCCATTCCTGCCCCTGCTCTATCCATGTCTCTGAAATAGCCACAACATCGAAGTCCCAGGTACTGATCCACGCTGCAAGTTCACCCACTTTATTGCGAATACTCCTGGCATTGAAGTATACACATTTCAAACCCTGCTCCACCCCACCTCTGCAATGCCGTGCATTGCAGTCCCCATCCATGCATCCCTCACTTTCAGCCCCACTACTCAGGATCCCTCCCCCCCCCCGAATCAGTTTAAACCTCCCTGCATGGCCTTAGCAAATTTACCCCCCAGGATATTGGTCCCCTTCTGATTAAGGTGTAGACCATCCTTCTCATAGAGGTCACACCTTCCCCAGTACGAGCCCCAATTGCTTAAGTACCTGAACCCCTCCCTCCTGCACCATCCCCTCAGCCATGAATTCAAACCTTCCCTCTCCCTATTCCTCTCTAAACTATCCCGTGGTACAGGCAAGAGTCCAGAGATAACCACTCTGTCAGTCTTGGCCTTTAGTTTCCACCCCAACTCCATAAATCCCTGCCTAATATCCCCTTCCCCTATCCTCCCTATGTCGTGTGTCCCCACATGTACAATAACTTGTGGTTTATCTCCCTCCCCCCTAAGAGTCCTGAATACCCTGTCAGACACATCCCGGACCCCAGCCCCTGGTAGGCAACACACCAACCCTGAGTCCCTACCTTTAGTTCCGACCCTCCTATCTGTCCCCTTAATTGTGGAGTCCCCAATCACAAGGCCCAGTCTTTTACAGCCCCTAACCACCTGAGCTTTCTCACTCGGCTCACCCCCAGAGATCTGCTCTCTATGCTCAGTTGATTCCTCCTCAACTGTAGCCTCCAGCACCGAAAACCTATTATGGAGGGGAACCGCCCCAGGGGATTGTCTTCCCGATTGCTTCTTACCCCTCCTCCTGGCATTGACCCAAGCCTCATTTCTAGGAGTTACTATTTCTCTATAACTCCTATCAACTTCCACCTCCGCCTCCCGAATTATGCGGAGTTCCTCTACCTCCCCCTCCAGCTCCTTTACACGCTCCTCCAGAAGCTGCAATCTAATGCACTTCTTACAACTAAAATCTCCTGAAACACTACTGGATTTCCTCACCACATACATCCCACAGGAGATGCAGCATACTGCCTGAACTGCCATCCCTGAAGCCATTACCAGCAAGAAAAAAAGAAAACAAAAAACTTCCCCACATAGAGCTGTGAAATGTGCTGCATATTTGTTATAGGCTATGGGGTCTGAGTGAAATGAAGTGTTGCATTTATATAGCGTCTCCCGACCTCCCATGCACGTCCCGGCCAATTAAGTATTTTTGCAATGTGGACACGCTTGTAATGTAGAAAACACAACAGCCAATTTGAACAGCAAGGTCACACAAACAACAATGTAATAATTATCACATAATCTGTTTTAGTGATATTATGAGGGCTAGATATTGGCTAAGGACTCTTAGGAGAACTTCTAGTGACTGAAGGTCTCATTTCCAAAAATGACATCTCTGACAGAAACACAGAAACATAGAAACTAGAAGCAGAAGTAGGCCATTCGGCCCTTTGGGCCTGCTCGGCCATTCTTCTTGATCATGGCTGATCATCAAATTCAATATCCTGATTCCCCTCTTGTTCTTATATCCCTTGATCCCTTTAGATCCAAGAGCTATATCTAATTTCTTCTTGAAATCAGACAACATTTTGGCCTCACCTACGTTTGGTGGTAGTGAATTCTACACATTCACCACCCTCTGGATGAAGAAATTTCTCCTCACTTCAGTTCTAAAAGGTTTACCCCTTATCCTCAAACTATGACCCCTAGTTCTGGACTCCCCCACCATTGGGAACATTATTTCTGAATCCACCCTGTTAGAATTTTATAAGTTTCTATGAGATCCCCTCTCACTCTTCTAAACTCCAGTGAATATAATCCTAACCAACTTAATCTCTCCTCATATGACAGACCTGCCATCCTAGGAATCAACCTGGTGAACCTTCGCTGTACTCCCTCTATAGCAAGGACATCCTTCCTCAGATAAGGACACCAAAACTGCACACAATACTCCAGGCGTGGCCTTACCAACGCCCTATAAAATTGCAGCAAAACATCTCTATCCCTATACTCAAATCCTCTCGCTACAAAGGCCAACATATCATTTGCTTTCTTTGCTGCCTGCTGTACCTGCGTACTTACTTTCAGTGGCTGATGTACGAGGACCCCAAGGTCTCGTTGAGTATCCACCTCTCTCAATTTACACCCATTCAAGTAATAATCTGTCTTTCTATTATTGCTACCAAAGTGGTAACCTCACATTTATCCATATTATATTGCATCTGCCATGCAGATGCCCACACACTCAGCCTATCTAAATCATGCTGACGCATCTCTGCATCCTCCTCATAGCTCACCCTCCCATCTAACTTTGTATCATCTGCAAATTTGGAGATAATACATTCAGTAGTTCCCTCTTCCAAATCACTAATATATAATGTGAACAGTTGAGGTCCTAGCACAGATCCCTGCGAACCCCACTAGTCACTGACTGCCAATCAGAAAAAGACTCATTTATGCCAACTATTTGCTTCCTATCTGCTAACTCACTTTCTATCCATCTTAAGATATTGCCTGCAATCCCATGTGCTTTAACTTTACACAGTAGTCTGTTATGTGAGACCTTGTTGAAAGCCTTCTGAAAATCTAAATAAATCACGTCCACTGGTTCTCCTTCGTCAACTCTACTAGTTGCATCCTCAAAAAATTCCAATAGATTCGTCAAGCATGATTTCCTTTTTGCAAATCCATGCTGATTTTGTCTGATTATACCACTGCCTTCCAAATGCCGAGTTATGAAATCCTTGATAATAGACTCTAGCAATTTCCGCAGTACCGACGTTAGGCTCACTGGTCTATAGTTCCCTGTATCAGTACTGCATCTGAGCATCAACCTTTTGGGGAAAATCTGGGGCTTGAACTCTACATCTTCTGAGTCCCAGTGGAGAGCACTATTACAGAGTCACAGCTGACACAGTTATTGGTATAAATTGCTTATCCTTAACCCAATTCTTTCCTTTGTAGAATAGAACATTATATTAAAAAAAGCTATCCCCTAGTGATTGCAGGTATACCACCAAGTTTGTGTTGGGTGAAAGAAGTTTGGGTGTACCTCAGAGCAAAACGTCAGATCCAGGTCTTGATCTGACTCTGAATAGACTGTAGGTAGGTAAGGTGAGGCCTCCCTCTATGACCGTGCCACTATGTAGAATATAACTCTAACCTGATGTGGTCAGATTTAAGACATGTTTTCTGGACACTTTATAAACTTGCTCAGTTCTTAACATTACCACAAAGGATTCTCCTACCTGGAGTCTCCTAACAGTACAAAATAGTTGACAAAATAAAATGCGACATACACTGGAAAGCTGAAACTAAAGTAAAGAATGATGAAAACATTTAACAAGTCAGATGAGTATTTCCTTCATCATTTCCTGATTTATGTTGCTCGGTGAGCAAGACTTTTGGTATATGTGAGTGTAAATTACAGTGCCTGTTCCTATTGGGCAAAGTGCAACTCTAAACATTAACTTTTATTCTTCTTAGTTGTTTTTTATATTAAAAGCGTCTGATATCCAATCAGCAATCCAGCATAATTGCTGCCAATGTTTCTAGGTGGATGCTATAATTTGGAAGCTATTATCCTAGGCCATTGCATTACCACATGGTGGCACAGTGGTTAGCACTCACAGTGCCTCACAGTGCCAGGGACCCAGGTTCAATTTCCAGCTTGGGTCACTGTCTGTGCAGAGTCTGCATGTACCTGCATGGGTTTCCTCTGAGTGTCCTGGTTTCCTTCCACAGTTTGAAAGATGTGCTGGTTAGGTGCATTGGCCACTCTAAATTCTCCCTCAGTATATTTGAACAGGCACTGGAGTGTGGCAACTAAGGAATTTTCACAGTAACTTCATGCAATGTTAATGTAAGCCTACTTGTGACATTAATAAATAAATGAATATCAGTATGTTTACAATTCAACAGCAAAATACATTTTTTGTTGCTTTCATTAACATTGTAAGCAAGGGGAGATGATGGTGTGGTGGTAATATCACTATATTAGTAATCAGGTAATGTTCTGGGGACAAGGGTTCAAATCCCACCATGGCAGCTGGTGGAATTTAAATTCAATTATTAAACCTAGAATTTAAAGCAAGTCTCGCTAGTCATGACCATAAAATTATAATCAATTGTTGTAAAAACCCATCTGGTTCACTAATGTCCTTGAAAGAAGAAAACTTGTCATCCTTACCTAGTCTGACCTATATGTGGCTCCAGACCCACAGCAATGTGGTCGACTCTTAACTGCCCTCTGAAATGTCAGGCTATTCAGGTCAAGGGCAATTGGGGATGAGCAACAAATGTCGGCCTTGCCAGTGATGCCCACATCCCATGAAAGAATAATTTTCTTTTAAATTAAAGGACTACTTCTCACAGGAGATTTAATTCTTTCATTTACTATTGCCTATGTGGAGTTCTGTAGGGTAAAGAATTCTGTATCATTTCCTAGAAATGTATCAGTTATTTTTAAATATGACATTTGAGCGATGGGTCTTCTTGATGTTCAGCAACAAGATGTAGACTCTCTTCTTTGGATTCTTCTCCATGACCACTAATAATGGTTCCTGATTATTGGCAGATTCCTGGCTGCCTGGTGCCTCTCATTGCTCTTCATAGTGGCGATGTCTGCTGTAATATGTGGAGTGGAGCTTGAAGGTGACAGGTAATCTGGAGACATAAAAAAGAGACAATGTAGAAATTGTTAGGATGACATACGGAAGAAAGTTGTAAAAGCAAGAGTATGTTACTATGGACTTCAATGTACAAGGTTATCTGTGTGTTAGGTAGTAAAACCTAAGGATAATTTTTGGTCTTTTACATACAGTTGTAATGATGATGTGATGTTTGCACATGTGATATTAATCTTTGATTTCATCACCTGATCAAATATATATTGAACTACTTTAAAAGGATGTTTAAAAAAGCAAGTGAAGGCGCTGAATTAAAATGGCTGCCAAAGGTCACCTGAAATCTGGTATTACAAGTTGCCCTGTTTCTGGAAGGTTCCAATGCGAATTACAATTAAGATATACAAAGGGTACACCAATGGAATTTCACATCTGCTGATGTCAAGGATTACTTCATAGATTAACTGGAACTATGCTAGTCCTCACTATTTGCATTTCTATAAAGCTACCTTTCAAGCAGCAGAGAGAGAAAGTCTACTGGGACAATAGTTATTTAGAAGATGTTCTCGTCTATCTCATCAAGATAGAGGATGGGTCATTCAGGAATTCATGGTTGGGACATTAAAGCAACTAATTATCCAAGCCATGACAATAACCAAGGTCTATTTTAACATAAGCTAATCAATTAACTTCTGAAATCACTATGGCGAGAGAGGTCATGCGACCAGAAAAAAACATTTTAAAATGTATTTTAGTACAGTAACCAGGCTGCTAAAAGCAAGAGTTCAGAAGAAATCTAGCAGTGTAACAACATTGCTCTACCCTCTCTCAAGTTCAAGACCCTATCTCTGGTGCATTTTGGAAGCCACCGCAGAGATAGAGAAATTCCATCAAAAAGAACATCAGGCGCAATCGCATTGACATTTGGAAAATAAGGATGATGGTTTAAAAGTGACTGTCTCCAGACATTGCCGTTTTTCATCAGCCTCAACATCACTGGAATTTCAAGACCACTGTGGAAAAAGTCTGTGACGTGGAGATGCCGGCATTGGACTGGGGTAAACACAGTAAGAAGTCTCACAACACCAGGTTAAAGTCCAACAGATTTATTTAGTAGCAAAAGCCACTAGCTTTCGAAGCGCTGCTCCTTCATCAGGTGAGTGGGATTTCAGTTCACAAACAGGGCATATAAAGACACAAACTCAATTTACAAAATAATGGTTGGAATGCGAGTCTTTACAGGTAATCAAGTCTTAAAGATACAGACAATGTGAGTGGAGAGAGGGTTAAGCACAGGTTAAAGAGATGTGTATTGTCTCCAGCCAGGACAGTTAGTGAGATTTTGCAAGATCCAGGCAAGTCGTGGAGGTTACAGATAGTGTGAATGAACCCAAGATCCCAGTTGAGGCCATCCTCGTGTGTGCAGAACTTGGCTATCAGTCTCGGCTCAGTGACTCTGCGCATGAAAGCAATGTCGTGTCGTGAAGGCCGCCTTGGAGAATGCTTACCCAAAGATCAGAGGCCAAATGCCCGTGACCGCTGAAGTGTTCCCCAACAGGAAGAGAACACTCCTGCCTGGTGATTGTCGAGTGGTGTTCATTCATCCGTTGTCGTAGCGTCTGCATGGTCATGGTCTACATGAAAAATTCTGTGTCAACCACATATACCAGCCAAGGACTCATAAACAGTGAACTCTTTATTTATGGGCTTTTAATCAGTCAATTTTAATTTGGCAAAAAAGTAACCTCCTACTGTAGAACTTGTAATTTTGCACGTGTGTGTGTCTGTGTGTGTGTGTGAGTGTAGGTTTATCTTTTAAAATATTACAATATCTTTGTATTTTTACCTGGCTAGATTTTTAGTTAACAAAAAAACCCTTTGTTTAAGCTCAAAGCCTATCAGACTAGTTTAATTGCAATCCCCACATAAATGGTTAAGCACAGACATTGAACCTTCATCCTTATAAATTTCAGAAAACCCTGTTACGATTAACCGAGGAGTAGGAGAGAGCCCGAAATGTGTCCTCACCGGTCATAACACAGTCATGTCTAATGCTTTTCCAGTCACATCCATGGACTGCAGTTCTTAAAGGGCCACAAAATGCCATGAAAGGGTATATTGTGATGATGGCAGAAAGCCGGCTATTTATGTACAGTACAGAAAAGACATGAACAACATGGATGAAGAAATGGAGGTCCTACTACAAAAGACGGCTGGGATTCTCCCAAAAAAGTTCTAAGTGTCAAATTCGTGGGAAAGCTGGAGTAAGTCATGCTGTTTTTTTCAGTGGGAGCTCACACTAGAATCTCCCACACTCTGTGCACTGCAGAGGCCACCAGCATGATTATCATTAGATTTCAGGGGGCCCGGGAGGCTGACAGTTCTGGACCTCTGCACATGCAGAGGGATGGAAGAGTCGCCCCCAACCTCTTGAAGGAGTGTTGTTCTATTTGGAAATACACACATTCTATGGTATAAGCATATGTCCAATTCACAAGGAGGGATGTCAATAATCAAGTCAATGCAGTCAGTCGGGTCATTCATACATGAATGCAAATGAGAAAGGGGTTTGTTGATATTAGGTGGAAGAAAAAGTTGAGTATACTCCTCATTTTGACACATTCCTTATGGGACTCTCCAGACATAAAACAAATCTAAATTCCTATGCATTAAAGAAGGTAGGACTGCGTATAATGGAAAGAAGAACTGGACATGTTTTCTCAGTAGAGGAGGCCGATATGGTAATTTGATGTTCAAGCTTCCAGTTCAGGGCTACTCTTTGCTTTAAGAGTTTATTTTCAGCAGAGTCAGCAGCCATGGATACTCATGTATATCCTATTATTTTGCAATTAAATTTCCAGTGTACCTTCTTGTTCTAAAAACGTGGGCACTCTGGACTGTGGAGTCCAATGCTTTCCACAGTTAGGAATACTGCCACCTGCTGAAAGGATCAATCTCTGATCTGTGGGGGAGACACCAACTGGGAACCAGAAAACAGAGAAGAACCACACTGCACCTGTGCTTTTGATCCTGCTATTTTCCAGTTGGGAAGGGAGAAACTATAGGTGGATCGTCTATGCAACCCTCTCCCATGGAAGGAGCGTGGCAGCAGGGGTGTTAATTGGCTGCCCTGGGAATTCTACCTTTATTGCTGTTCAAATCTTCAGCAGAACACTTGCCATCTGGGAGCTAGGGTTCTGATTAAATACCCTAATCATATTAATATACTGAAATGATTGCCAGGAAAAGAGCTACTGATCCATCCATCCATGTCTGTCTCATAGAGTTGTTTACGCTCCATAATTTATACGCTCCACATCCATGCAAAGTCATAAAATCTCCTTCGAGAGTATAAAACAGAAAAAAAAACAGGTTAATGAGGGGAAAAGCTGAAAAATATTTCTTTGCCCCTATCATAGAAATCATAGAAATCATAGAAACCCTACAGTGCAGAAGGAGGCCATTCGGCCCATCGAGTCTGCACCGACCACAATCCCACCCAGGCCCTACCCCCACATATTTACCCGCTAATCACTCTAACCTACGCATTTTAGGATTCTAAGGGGTAATTTTTAACCTGGCCAATCAACCTAACCCGCACATCTTTGGACTGTGGGAGGAAACCGGAGCACCCGGAGGAAACCCACGCAGACACGAGGAGAATGTGCAAACTCCACACAGAGTGCACATCTGTGCCTATCCCCTTAGGCATTCAAAGATATTCAGGAGATTGCATTGGCCCTGACTCAAAATTACCTGCCACTTGTGCATTGAGATCTCCACCTCAGGCAGAAACAGATCTAGCTCCTGTTTGAAGGAATACAGCAAATCAGTTTTCACCGCACAGGCTCGCAAACTGTTCCACACGTCTGCTACCTTCCAGAAAAGAGTAGTATCGCTCAATATCCATTCTAATCCTGACCTGAATTGTTACATTACCCCTTGTCTTGTTTAACCTTCACATACACTTAACATAAACAGTTTAGTTTCTGCATTATTTTATAAGCTTCAATCAATTCATCCCTATGTCAATGTTTCTCTAAGTTTGGATACACAGCTCATTGAGGCTGTCTTGATAAAGCCTTTAGCAGTGAAATGTAATTTAGAGGTGCCAGAATGGTGTACAGTGTTTATCACTTTCTGGACTTAGCAACATAGAAAATAGAAGCAGGAGTCAACCATTCAGCCCTTCAAACCTGCTCCACCATTCAACATGATCATGGCTGAGCCTTTATCTCAATGCCATACTCTCTCCTCATACACATTTCTGCCTCTAGTGTCTAGAAAGCTCCCTATTCCCTTCTTAAATATATTCAGTGACTTGGCCTCCACAGCCTTCTGTGGTAAGGAATTGCACAGTTTAACCAACTCTGAGTGAAAAAGTTTCTGCTCATCTCAGTCCTAAATGACTTGTGTGCATTATAAATTGCCAGATGTGGCAGAGGACACCGGAGCGGCTTTACACAATTTGGAGTTGATCCATTCCATGTGTTGTCTACAGATTATTGTGCAACAGCTGGTACATCTCTATGACAGACTTTCTTGCAAAGTGAAAGCCATAGAACTATAAAATCCCTACAGTGCAGAAAGGGGCCATCTGGCCCATCAAGTCTGCATCAACTCTCTGAAAGAGCATCCTTCCCAGGCCCTCCCCCTCTGCCCTATCCCTGTAACCCGGTGCATTTATCATTGCTAATCCATCTAATCTACATATTTTTGGACACTAAAGGGCAATTTAGCATGGCCAATCCACCTAACCTGCACATCTTTGGACTGTGGGAGGAAACTGAAGCACCCAAAAGAAATCCATGCACACACAGGGAGAACGTGCAAACTCCACACAGACAGTCACCCAAAGTCAGAATTGAACCAGAATCCCTGGCC
Organism: Mustelus asterias; assembly: GCF_964213995.1. Classification (NCBI taxonomy): domain Eukaryota; kingdom Metazoa; phylum Chordata; class Chondrichthyes; order Carcharhiniformes; family Triakidae; genus Mustelus; species Mustelus asterias. The sequence continues at coordinate 45,582,709 of NC_135811.1, read as the reverse complement.
CTGTGAGGTAGCAGTCCTAACCACTGTGCCACTGTGGCACCCCTAACACAAATCCTTCCAGATATGCCCAGGGTATACACAGTGCCTGAGGTGTATTTCCATCTGGTAATGATGTCTCATCGTGAAGAAATGCTCCTCATCCTGATCATGCCGGTATGGGAGTTGACTCAGTGGGAAAGCATGCTGCTCAATATTTTCTCCCAATATTCATGAGGAAATAAATCATTTATTGTACTAGTTTTTAAATCACTCCACCATTGGTAGCTGGGTCTTCAGTTGCCTAGATCTAGGCTCTGGAATTCCCTCCTCACACCTCGCTGCTTCAGTATCCTGTGTCTCACCTTGAAGACACTTTTTATAAGCTACCTCCTTGAGTAATTTTTGGTCGACTGACCTAATATCTCCTTGGCTGGAATTCCCTGATATGGGGGAGCTCTCTGGCTGGCAGCACGGTGGAACAGTGGTTAGCACTGCTGCCTCACAGTGCCATGGACCCGGGTTCAAATCCGGCCTCGAGTGACTGTCTGTGTGGAGTTTGCACATTCTCCACATGTCTGTATGGGTTTCCTCCGGGTGTCCGGTTTCTTCCCACAGTCCAAAGATGTGCAGGTTGGGTGGAATGGCTATGCTAAATTGCCCCTTAGTATCAGGGGGACTAGCTAGGGTAAATACATGTAGTTATGGGGATAGGGCCTGGGTGGGATTGTGGTCGGTGCAGACTCGATGGGCCAAATGGCCTCCTTCTACACTGTAGGATTCTATGATTCCTGCCAGCACGATTCACTGGTCATGCTGGCAGGTTTCGTGGCAACGTGGTGTGATATCAATGGGAAATTCCATTGGCAGCGGCGCAACCAGAGAATCCCGCCGCAAATGGTGAACCACCTCCTACCACTGATAGACATGTGGCTGGGAGGCTGAAGAAATCCCCCCCCCCCAACATATTCCCCCCCATATTTGTGTATGTTCTGTATTCATCCGAGTGAACTCCGTCACCTTTCTCCCTTTAAGGATTTATATATGCTATTTTTCCTTCTTATCTTGTGTTAATTCATTTATACCAGCCCTAAGCTTTGCTGTTTTGCTCCTTTACTCACCTGAATGCCCTTCAGTTTCAGAAAACAATGATTCCCTGTTGTGATTTTGCCTCCTCTGTACTGCCATGCTCTGGACACTGGGTAGTATTTTAATGGAGGTGACGGGGATCTTACTTCCCACCTGGAGAGCCAGCAAGAGGCCATTGTTGCCTTGTTCAGGGAAGGCCTGTCGAATTAGCTGCAACTCAGGCATTTGACAGACCAACAGTAGGTTTTCCCTGGAATCAAGGACCTGGTGCAGAAGCTTGCCAAAAGATGCCAGCCTATTAGAGGCTGTCAGCTCTATTGATTGAATGTGCCACCAGGGAGCGGTGGCCTGTTCGAAACCCACCCGAGGCCTAGGATCATGGAGGGACCCAGGCCAGAGGCCTGCTTTTACCATTTGTCCTTTGGTAATTTGTCCAATTTTCTATTATTCATGTTTAAGCCTCATCAGCAGGGTTTTGACTGAGGGAGGCATACATAGGTCTGTCCATGTCTTCAACTGATATCCACGCATGTGCATTTTGGGTCACTGAAAGGAAACCAGAAACAAAGCTCCTGGGCTGGTTTTTGCCTCTCCGACCCAATGTTGGTCTGAAAAATTCAAGTGGACTGATCCAAAGATAACCAAAGATTAGGTTGATTGGCCATGCTAAAATTGCCCCTAAGTGTCCTGAGATGCGTAGGTTCGAGGGATTAGCGGGTAAATATGTAGGGATATGGGGGTAGGGCCTGGGTGGGATTGTGGTCGGGGCAGACTCAATGGGCCAGATGGCCTCTTTCTGCACTGTCGGGTTTCTATGATTTCTATGATTGCCCGAGCTGAGATCAGCTAACTTAACACAGACCAGCAGCTGGATCTGAAACCTTTATACGTGCCAAATTACTCAGTGGGTCACAAGACTAATATGGATGAGGAACGTCATGAGATCCAGTTATCTTAAAGTCCATTCCAAGTGGAATAAATTGCTGAGCTATCAGACAATATTAGATTACTTTCTCAGCTCTTTGGAATGAAGTCTTGAATCTAGGTAGCTGTGATAAGTTTAAAATCCAATCAGTTATCAAAGGTTCACTTGACAGTTTTTGGTCAGAGAAGGAAATGAAAAATGTGCAGGGCTGCGAGGAGAAGGCAGGGGAGCAGCATGAGGTAAATTGTTCTTTCAGAGAGCCGGCACAGAAACAAGGGGCCAAACAGTCTCAATTTATGCTTTAACCATTCTATGATTCTATGGTAAGAATTGTACTCCCCAAGTTATACATCTTCGACGCTTTAATCTACTGATCAGCTGCAGATCTTTTTTGATATTTAAAAATAAATTGATTCTCCCTTAAAGTATTTGCAAAATATGACCCATATTTCTGAGACACATTCTGCAAAATGTTTAATCCCAAAAGCTGCTATTGTTTCAACAGAAGTAAGCTATGAATAATTACATAATCAACAAAAACATTCAAATTCACGAGTAAATGGACAGAGTTTTTCTGCAATTTCACAAATAAAACTCAAATTTGATGAATCATAACTTCAAAATCTTTTTACAAGCTCTGCTGCTTAAAAGAAATGCATTCAATTAACTGTAGGACGAGGTGCCTTAGGGATGCTTGCTTGTCTATTTGGCACCTCACTGATCTGGATTCTGTATAAAAAGCACTATTATTTTAGTCAATAGTTATACATCTGCTTTGCAGTTTCAACAACTTATACATGTTATTTTCTTTGTGTTTATCTGTATATTCTGATCGATGTGCTGCAAATTCAATGGTAGCCCATTCATGCAAACTCATACAGGAACTGTCCCAAGGTAGCACTATTAACAATAGAGCATGTAAAGGAAACACTTTGGACATTTTGATTTATTCTTTAGAATGAAAGAGCCCAACAATATCCGTTAGTTGCGGCACTAAGTTGTGCTGATGATATTCAAGCGCTTGCAGAGTTTTGCTGACCTTTCCCCTAGCCTACACTTATCTGCGGATACACAGCAGCCAAAGAAGGGAAAACAGCTTGAAGGTATCCGTTAACAGAAGCACAATGGTGAACTCCACCCCTCCACCAGCTCATTTTGGGTCACGGGAATTTTGAGATCTTTGCCGTTAATTATTACTGAATATTTCCAACAATGTTCTTCTTGATCCCATAATTCATCTTCTGTAAAATACACAAAATAAGGAATTTTCTGATTGTGTGTGAACCCAGACTGTAGTAGGGCAGAGTGCAATTTATGATGGGGTTGATATAATTAGTACTGACCCTGTCACAGTTTCTAGGAGGCAAATAATAGTGTGTTCTGGCTGGATTTAAAGAACTGCACTATTTTAAAGGGGCTGACATCATCCAATTGTTTATCATCAAGAAAGTTCAGAGAGCGGGTGGCACGCTGGCACTGTGGTTGGCACTGCTGCCTCATAGCGCCAGGGACCAGGGTTCAATTCCGGCCTCGGGTGTCTGTCTGTGTGGAGTTTGTACATTCTCCCCGTGTCTGCGTGAGTTTCCTCCGGGTGCTCCGGTTTCCTCCCACACTCCAAAGATGTGTGGGCTAGGTTGATTGGTCATGCTAAATTGAGCCCTTAGTGTCAGTGGGATTATTCGTGGGGTATAGGGCCTGGATGGGATTATTGTTGGTGCAGGCTCGATGGCCAAATGACCTTCTTCTGCACTGTAGGGATTCTATGATTCTATGAATAAAGGCTATCTGGTAGGTCTGAATGAGTGCAGAGAGTCCTGAACTTCTCAGCTTGAGCATTGAAAACTACTTTGGAGGAAGTGCCACAGAGGAAGGAGACTTTCTTTAGTGCAGGTGCATTTGGATCCTGATGAGTTCTACCAGGGACAGTGGAAGGGCAATACCAGGTTAGTGAGCTACAGCTCTATCTCATACAGAGGCAGTACAGGAAGAAATTAAATGACATTACCAGCTCAGGCAAGGTAAGAGGAGCCAGTTACATCTTCCATGAATGTACTATCTGCCATTTATAATGATCTCTCTCTAAAATGCTGAAAGTTCTTACCATCAATGCCTATAAGATAGCAATGCACCCTTTATACCCCAAGTAGAAATGTTTCCTCACTCTCATTCTTATGTGTATGAAACCATAAAGGAACTCACATGGAATGTGGCATGTATTGTCATTGCATTATTCTGGAATGCATACTGACAATTAAGTTTTGCTGAATATCAAAGCAACCAAAGGCAATTCTCACTGTTGAGGATGGACAACGGCCATTCTAGCCATTTGTGCAAGAAAAACAACAGATCTGAAGCTGGGTGAAATTACCCAGTAATCCACCATAGATCAATTGGGTGAGGTACCAGATAGTAATCAACACTCCTGAAACAGTTCCTTCAATCTCAGGCAGCTCCTATAGGAGCAGGAGAGAAAATCAGAGATTGAAACAAGTAAGATTTTTGGGTTGGTATTATTGCTACTTTTATGCACATGGGTTTTGTTTTATGCGTGCATGGGAGGTCTTGATTGTGTATGAGGGCTTGCGTTTCTGTATAAGCATATAAAGCTTATTATGGTCCCTAACTCCCAAAGCACTAGAGGAACAAGTACAAAGCACACAAGCCATAACTAAATACAGAGAAAAGATGACCAGGACAACTTCTTTTTCCTCTAATAGGATAGTGAAGATTGATACCTTTAGAAGAGAAGCTGGATCATGATATGTTAGGAAGTAAGATTACAGGTTATAGAGACATTAATAGCACTGTTCAATACTTGTTCAAGGTTAAGATGTAAGAGAAACTTAATTAGGGGGAGCAACAGATTGGGGGAGGTTAATGATAGTTTAATCATACTTGTATTCTGGATAGAGGAAGATTGATTGATTTAAAGGCCTTGTCTTGCTCCAGATTTCATCTACTTCTGCAGGAAGATAATATGATCTCTGCATATTGGCAGTGAGATTACTGTTTTTTGGATTCTTTACAAAGGCTGCAAGAAAAGATCGTATTAATTATTCAAGCTATTGAGTGAGAATGGGTTTGTTGTGGTGCTGATCAAGCGATCTATGCCCAGGCAGGGAAATATATCTGGCAAATTCTGACCTGTTCATCTTCACTGCTGCCCACACAAAGTTCAAAACCCAGAGAGATTCAACCTTACACTGCATGATTTGATAAAATAATAATTTTGGGGATTATTTTGAAGGTGGAAGAGGGTTTATGTTATTTCCAGTGAGAACATTGCAGTAATAAGGATGTACTGTTCAAACTTGGTGAATGCTATATGATCGGATGTTGTGTGGATCAAGTCCATATTTGCTAGGCCATAAGACATGCATGTTTTCTCTGGAACACATCACCTAAAATTGTTGTGTGTCTTATGGCCTGAACATCACCCTGTTGCACAGCTCATTTGAACATGTTTCAGAGTTCTGCACGCATAATGGTAGTTGCTGCAACCAAATGGGTACAAGACAAAAAGGATTCAAAGTGGAAGTGGTAGGGTATGTCAAAGAGCATGGGAATAGAGCACTGAAAGATGTTTTGGTCCTCCTCGAACCGAGAAAATGATACTGTAAAATCCTAACTATGTTAGGGGTTGTGGGTTGTAAACAAAATGAAAAAGATGAGTACCGGTATTTTACAACCTCGCTCGGGCGAGGCTCGTAAAATCCCGCCCGAGGCCAACGGAGAATTTGTTCTGCGCGCCTCGCCCACTCTGATTCCAGGGCGGGCGAGCCAGTAAAATTCCAGCCGTGGTTTGCACATACAGATTTAAAATAACAACAACAGATTTGTTGTGGGAGCCGCTGCCTCTACAGAGTAGAAAATGAAACTAAGCAGGAACCTGCGAAACACCCCAATGACATCACCATCAAATCATGTGACTGGCTCTTCAAGCAACCATGCAACCGCTTAAATACATAACAGATACACGAGTAGAAGAAGCAAGAGGAAGTGAAAATAGAAAAAAAAAGCACATGTGGGCATGCTGCAAAAAGGCCACGTGCACAAAAAGAGGTGAAAAGTCAATAATAGACCACAGGCAAATAGAATTTCTGTATCCACCAAAATGGTTGCCTGTTGAAGCAAGAAGAGGAGTGGTAGGAAGCAACATCTTGGTGCTATGAATTTATAGAAAGACACGGGTTGAGATTGCTTACTAGAACTAGAAGAGCACAGAGGAGGATGGACTAATATGAAGCAAAGGTGTTTGAGTTTCCCAGGTTTGTGATCAATATAAGGAAACAGAATGAGCAGAATGAGTAGATGCTCGAGCAGCGCAGCGGGCCGGGAGACATAAGCGGAGGCCGTGTAGCAGGCTTCCCACTGGGCGCCACGGCCTCCGCGCATCTCCGGCCGCCGGATTCCCGTAGTCATCTCCACAGGACTGAAGTCTCTGGGCCCTCTAGTATTCCCCTGCACCTCCCCCCCCCCCCCCCCCCTGTCTCCCGCCTGCCAGGAGTGTTCTTCACTACTCCACTGACAGGGAGGCAGGGCCTTTGTGGGGGAGATCGGTGAGGGGTCCCACTGCCACTGCATTTGGGATAGGTGACAGAGGGAGGGAGGCCAATAATCCAGTGATTGGAGTTGGACATCGGTGTGAGGGACGGGGGGAAAGTGGGTTGGCCCACCGGGGACGTCGGGGCTGCGCTGCGGGTTCGAGACTGCAGGGGTTGGTCGGGGAGATTGGGACTGCTGGGGGGGGGTGAAATTTGAGGTGGCCCAGGATGGGGGCTTGGGATGGGGGCCCGAACACATCCAAGAGACTAGCGATCAGGTGGTTGGGGGGGGGGGGGGGGGCGGGGGGGTCACACCAATGCGGGATCAAAGGCTGCCAGCGATTAAGCTGGCCATTGATCAGGAGGCCGACAGTGCAGGGCTATTGTGCAAGCGCTAATCTCAGATCAGCGCATGCGCAGTGGCCACTCAGCGCTTTGCTGCTGGCCTTGCCAGCAGGAATAGGCCCACCCACTGATTTTTAGCGTGATTCACACTAAGGCACTATCTGATGCACAGTGTGGGAGATTCATTTTGAAAGTGCCACTGAAAAAAAACAGCGGGATTTACACAATTCAGCACTTAGAATTTTTTTGGGGAGAATCCCACCCTGAGTTTTGAACCTGGACAGATTGGCAAGATGGACAAAATTCCCCTAATTTTTGATGTTCCATCGAACAAAACTCAGCATGTTAAAGACAGTAAACTAATAAAAATGTCTGGTTACAAGAAAACTCACTACACTGTCATTCTTCTGTGTTATTCTGATGGAAAATCATGCCACCATCACTGATCATTTCAGTGAAAAATACACCAAAGGTTGAAATTCCATGTGGAATTGTTGTTCATGTTCATCCTAGGGGATGACTGAAGGGACAGGGAACCCTATTGTGGCTGTGTTATTGAAGCATCCAGGCGGCCTTCGAAAACTCCAGCCCCGCTATTAGCATCTGACTACTTCCGGGCATATATAATTGAGGCCCCAAAATGGTGGAATGGAAGACACAGCTAGCTGTGATTCTAGGATGTCGTACAAGCCAATTACAGTGCCTGGACATTTCGATAAACTAACTTTTCAAAGCATTCAGGTGCAGGGAGTGAACTGAGTGGATGGAGGCTCCTTGTCACGACTTGGCACCGGCAGGTTGACAAAGGGCCCATCCTTTTGCCAGGAAGGTGAGAAATTTGTGCCAATTAGTGAAACAAGAGGCAATTGGGAAGTGATTGAAGTAATCTGGTATTAGCAAAGTCCTAGTTGGCAGTAATGGTAATTTGAAGAAAGTGACACAATGGCCGTGATCCTCCCATTGCGACCCGCAACTTTTCTGTCGGGTCACAGTGGGAGACGCGTGTCTGCGGCCTTGAACAGGGATTTGCACATGTGCCAAGAATGCATGCACATCTCCCAGAGCCGGCGAATATTTGCCAGCCAAACCACACTGGAAACCGGCAGGAAGGCAGGTAAGTCATTTAAATCTTTTCTGCATGTATTTTAAATGTGTAGATTAGTTAATTATCGGGATCTTTCAGGTACCAATTGAATCTCCCACCCCGCCAGGAGTACTTCATTCTGGTGGGGTTCAGACTAGCTCCCCACATTCAGGGAACTAGCGGGAGACCCCGCTGGAATGAAGGGGAGGCAATCAGGGCTCCCCAGGGGGTCGGGCAGCAGGGGTGGTGCCCCCTGGGCATGGGCACCCTGGCAGTGCCAGCCTGTGCCCCCTGGCACTGCCCAAGGGGCAAAGTGCCCATGTCCAGGGGCACCTTAGCACTGCCTAGTGGGCATCGGGCAGTGCCAAGGGGCGGGGCCTATTGTGGGTGGGGCCTAGGGGCGATCGGTGGGGGGTGGGGGTTCCTGCTGCCACTCTGCATGGCGATCGGTCTGGGATGGAGGGAGGATAGCGATTGGGGCGGGCTGGGGGGGAGCTGGTCTTCCAGGGGAGGGGCCTGCCTCTGGGGGGTCTGACCCCTGGGGGAATCAGTGGGGGAGCGGGGGGGGGGTCTGCCGGGGTGAGGGGGTGGGGGGATCGCCACTGCTGGGAGGTGGGGCCTGGACATCGGGGCGTTCCGGAGCAGGGGGGGGGTCAGGACTGGCCCAGGAATTGTTATGGGGGCCGTGATCGGGCCATGATGGGGGGGCTGAAGGGGCAGCACTGTGGGGGTCCCGGGCTGACCAGTGATCGAGCTATCCAGCAAACGAGAGGTTGACAGTTTGGGGCCGCTGCGCATGCGCAGAGTTCCAGAAATGTCAGACTCCGGCGCGAATAGGCCCCGCCCCCCTTGGAGCTTTAATAATATTCACGACTGGGACCTCTGCAGTGCACAGAGTGCGGAGATTCAGGTGAGAAGCTAAACTGACAGAACAGTCGGGATTTAGAACGGTTTTCCTGCCAATTCAGCACTTTTGGGAGAATCGCAGCCAATGAGTGTGGCAGCAGGGAAAATCAGTTTTTGGACTTTGACAATTAAAGTTTATTTATTAGTGTCACAAGTAGGCTTACATTAACACTGCAATGAAGTGAAAATCCACTTGATTAATTTAGTAAGACTTCATGCTGCATTGTTGTTTTACTTCTGTAATGGTAAATATGAAAAGTTAAACTTTGTACTGCACTTTTGTTCCATAATGGCCAACATTAATGGTTAAACTTGAGACTGCATTGTTGCTTTTCTCCTGTGATGGCTAAATGTTAATATTGAATACCTATATGGGCTGAAATATTTTTCCTGTTTTTCTTCTTAAAATCCTGGTGCATCCTATGGTCAGGTACATCTAATAGTTGTGCAAATATGGCATATGACTTATTTTTTTGGGGGGCACTCCACCTTTTGACTGGGGGTGCGGAGTTGGTGGGGGGGAGTATTTTGCTCGATTAATGTTTTGAAAGGTGTAAATTACAACTGCTCATCATTTTTGTTAATAACATTTTCCATTATTGTGTTATAACAAAATCTTTCCCTTTCACATTGCATTTACTGCCACCAAACAAAGTGAAAATCCAGCACATCTTATGAAAGAGATGTGTCAATTTTGCTTGATTGCTTCATAGGTGACTTGGACAGCAGCAAGAATTGCCTTTCAGAAAGGGACCGAACTTTGTGTGGAACAACGTGTGGTGACTTCCTGGACTTTCTGCTGATTCATCGGAGAGGATGTGAATTGAGTGAAGTGAGTGCAGCAGGAACAAGCAATATTTTAAAATGAAATAACCCTCAATTGCTGTGTTATTCCTATTTGCGTATCATTGCTATTTTGCTGTTTTGTGGCAAATAGGGCAGCACGGTAGCACAGTGGTTAGCACTGCTGCTTCACAGCTCCAGGGACCTGGGTTCGATTCCCGGCTTGGGTCACTGTCTGTGTGGAGTTTGCACATTCTCCTCGTGTCTGCGTGGGTTTCCTCCGGGTGCTCCGGTTTCCTCCCACAGTCCAAAGATGTGCGGGTTAGGTTGATTGGCCATGCTAAAATTGCCCCTTAGTGTCCTGAGATGCGTAGGTTAGAGGGATTAGTGGGTAAAATATGTAGGGGTATGGGGGTAGGGCCTGGGTGGGATTGTGGTCGGTGCAGACTCGATGGGCCGAATGGCCTCTTTCTGTGCTGTAGGGTTTCTATGATTCTAAGTTCAAAAAAAATTTGACTCTTATTCAACTTCCAGAAATAGGCAGGAGTAGGCAATAGGGCCCACTGAGCCTGTTCCTACATTCAATATATCATGCCTCATCTTGGATTTCAACTCCACTTTCCCACCTGCTCCCCTGAAAGATCAAAATCTTTCTGTCTCAGCCTTGAATATAATCAATGATCGCGCATCTACAACCCCCTGGGGAAGAGAATTAGGACAATTCACAACCCTTTGAGTGAAGAAATCTCTCCTCATCTCAGTCATAGAAACCCTACAGTGCAGAAAGAGGCCATCTGGCCCATCAAGTCTGCACCGACCACAATCCCACCCAGGCCCTACCCCCACATCCCTACATATTTACCCTCTAATCCCTCTAACCTACGCATCTAAGGACACTAAAGGGCAATTTTAGCATAGCCAATCAACCTAACCTGCACATCTTTGGACTGTGGGAGGAAACCAGAGCACCCGGAGGAAACCCACACAGACACGAGGAGAATGTGCAAACTCCACACAGACAGTGACGCAAGCCGGGAATCGAACCCAGGTCCCTGGAGCTGTGAAGCAGCAGTGCTAGCCACTGTGCTACCGTGCTGCCCTAATTGGCTCCTAATCCTGAAACTGTGCCCCCTTGTCCTAGATGCTCCACCCGGGGAAACAAAGTCTTAGCATTTATCTTGTCAAACCCCTTCATAATCTTAAATATTTTGACAAGATCCAATCTGATTCTTCTAAACTCCAGAGAATATAGACCCAATATACTCAGCCACTCATCATAGGACAATCCCCTCATCCCTGGGATTAATCTCGTGAACCTTTGTTCTACCGCCTCCAAAACAAGTATGTCCTTCTTTAAATATGGAGAGCAGAATTGAACACAACGTTCCAGGTGTGGTTTCACCAAAGCCCCAAACAATTGTAGGAAGATTTATTTACTCTTGTACTCCAATTCCCTTTGAATAAAGGCTAACATGCCATTTTCTTTCTTAATTGCATTATGCACTTGCATGTTAATCTTCTGTGTTTCTTGTACAAGTACGCTCAAATCTCAGAAGGTCAACATTTATGTTTCCAACCTTTTCAAAAACATTCTGCTTTTCTATTCTCACAACGAAAATGACCAACCTCACACTTCCTCACATTATACTCCACCTACCCCGTCTTTACAATGTCTTTGTGTCTTCCTCACAGCTTGCATTCCCTAGCTTTGTGTCATCAGAAAACTTAGATAAATTACTTGCTGTTTCTCCATCTAAGTCATTGGGGGCGAGAGTCAGGAAACAAGGTTGTGAGGTCTTGGAGGCAATTCTCCCATCGCAACCCGCAGCTTTTCTGGCGGGTCTGGTCCAGAGAATCGCATGTCGGCCATTTTGCGGGATTCGCGCATGCATTCCCAACGCATGCGGATCTCCCAGAGCCAGGGAACAGTCGCAGTCGGAACTGTGCTGGAAACCAGCAGGAAGAGAGGTAAGTGATTTTAATCTGTTTTAACTATGTTTTACATGTAGTTTAAATGTCATTATCGGTTCCGGCACAGAACTTGCCAGGCCTGATAGCATCTCCCACCCCGCCAGGAGTATTTCACTCTGGCGGGGTTTAGAGTAGCTCGCCATGTTCGGGGAACTAGCGAGAGACCCCACTGGAATGAAGGGGGAGCAATCAGGGCCTCCCCAGGTTGTTAAGCGGTGGATGTGGTGCCCCCTGGGCATGGGCACCCTGGCAATGCCAGCCTGTGCCCCCGGCACTGCCCAAGGGGCAAAGTGCCCATGCCAAGGGGGCACCTTGGCACTGCCCATCGGGCATCGGGGAATGCCAAGGTGGCAGGGCCTTTTGTGGGCGGGGCCTAGGGATGATTGGTGGGGGTGGGGGTTCCCGCTTCCACTCTGCACGGGGATCGGTCTGGGCTGGAGAGAGGCCAGCAATGGGGGCAGGCTGGGGGGAGTGTGGTCTGCCCGTCAGGTGGGTCTGCCTCCGGGAGTGGGTTGGTTTGCTGGGGGTTAGCGGGGGGTCCTGTTGTGTTGGGGGTGGTTGGGGGATCGCCACTGCTGGGGGGTGGGCTGGACATCGGGGCGCTCCGGGACAGGGGGGCGGGGGGGGGGGGGGCGTCAGGCCTGGCCCGGGAATTGTCATGGTGGCTGCAATTGGGCCGTTGGGGGAGGGCTGGAGGGGCAGCACTGCGAGGGTCCCGGGTTGGCCAGCGATTGAGCTGTCCAGCAAACGGGGAGGCTGACAGATCGGGGCTACTGCGCATGTGCAAAGTTCCGGAGCTGTCAGACTCTGGTGCGAATAGGCCCCGCCCCCCGGGTTTTTAATGATTATTCACGATTGTGACCTCTGCATTGCACAGAGTGCGGAGATTCAGGTCTGAAGCTGCACTGAAAAAACAGTCGTGATCTAGACCAGTTTTCCCACCAATTCAGCACTTTTGGGAGAATCGCCCCACTTGTTTCCCGATTTTCCACACTCCTCGCCCATGACATAATGATGGGCGGGAACCTCATTTCAATAAATTTAAATAAATTTATATCTCATTTTAGGGCTTCCCTGCAATATGTCCCCCCCTCATTGAATATTATACCTTGCCGACATGACATCACGTTAGCAAGGTTTACAACAGGATTTTTAAAATTTGATGCAGTCAGGAGCACCATGGTAAGTGTAGCACCCTGTTTGGGGGGGGGGGGGGGCAGGGTGGGGGGGGGGGGCAGGGTGGGGGGGGGGGCGCGGGGGGGGGGGACATGCCCGGCAGTGCCAACCTGGGTGCTTTAATTCACAACCTTCTGACTCAGAGGAAAGAGTACTATAAACAAAGTTCCCACTGAGATGAGGATAAGTAGGAGACAATGCATTATAGAAGTGAAGAAGGCGAACAAGAATGAGAATTCTTTACAGTTTTACCTGTGCCAGAATCCTTAGCTTAGTACAAATAACCTTCCCAGATTTGGATTTCATTGTGTGCTATGCACCCATCTCACCAATCCTGTATTCCTCTTTTACCCATGCATCCATTGTCAAAAATACTATAACATATATTGGAAAATCTTCTTGTATTAAAGTTGATTCGCTTCCCCAACCTGCCATCCTATGCCAAAGAATTGATAGATTTACTTACTGCTGACAGAATTATTGTAAAGTAGAAAATATGCTCCACTTGCCATCTGATGGAAATCAAGCCAAGAATTTGCTCGCATTGGAAAATCATCTCAATCATGAGTAGGTAAAGGCCATTAAATTTAAAGCAACACTCCTTTTGAATAATAATTTTTAACTTGGGTCTTATGGAAATCAATAATTCAATTAAAGCTGTGGCTTCAATGTCCCAGACCCATCACTGTCCCTGTGTACGTCCTGCCCCACCAGCCAGGTAAACCCAGCAGAGGTGGTGGCAGAGTGGTATAGTGGTTAGGAGGGAGTGGCCCTGGGAGTCCTCAACATTGACTCCAGACCTGATGAAGTCTCATGGCATCAGAGCAAACATGAGCAAGGGAACCTCCTGCTGATTATTTCCTATTGTCCTCCTTGAACTGATGAATAAGTACTCCTCCATGTTGCACCCTATTTGCAAGAAGCACTGAGGGTAGCAAGGGCACTGAATATAATCTGGGTAGGAGGGGGGCTTCAATGTTGTCCCAAATAAAAAGAGGTAACTAACATGGGGTTGAATTTCATTGGTCCTTGTGCCATAATCTCACCGGAGATGAGTGGAATGGTGTGCAGACAGATTACTTTTTGGATATACCAAATCCTTGTGCAAACACACTGAAGTATGGATTATGTAAATTTACCTTTGTATAACATTTGCATGTCATAAAACAATCTATGTCTACCCTTATGTATGCCATAGCATAAATCTTTCCTCATTGTCTAAGCAATAAATGATGGGAAGCACGGTGGCACAGTGGTTAGCACTGCTGCTGTCCCACAACACCAGGGACCCGGGTTCAATACCAGCCCCGGGTGACTGCGTGGAGTTTACATATTCTTGCCGTGTCTGCGTGGGTTTCTTCTGGGTGCTCCAGTTTCTTCCCACAGTCCAAAGATATGCAGGTTAGGTAGATTGGCCATGCTAATTTGCCCCACAGTGCCCCAAGATGTGTAGGTTAAGTGGATTAGCCACGGTAAATGCACAGAATTGCAGGGATAGGGCAGGGGGTTGGGCCTGGGTAAGATGCTCTTTCAGAGAGTTGGTGGGCTGAATGGCCTCTTTCTGCACTGTAGGGATTCTATCATACCTGTTCATTATCTCAGAACAGTCTACCACACAGCCTCACCAAGTGGATTCATTCTCCAACTACAGGCACTGCCTGCTGAATGAATCAAGCACAGTCCCCTGATGGTTTAAAATTATACAATAAGACATCAGTTTACAAATATGAGCACCACTCAGTCTGCATCCAGACAGCTTTTCATTCATATCTTGAAAGGAGTAACAACCACAAGGGTTGGCTGCATGACAACACATATTGGAACAGCTTGTACCAGTCAAGAAATCCAGATTTCCCTGGCTTCAGACCAAAAAGATCATTTGTAGACTGCTACAATTTATCAAATTATTGGCTCACCACCCCCAGTGTAATGAAAGGTGAGCTGCAGCACTACCCGAAGGCAGTGGAAATGTTCTGATCAATGGGGCCAATCAAGGATGTGAGGTGACAGGGAATCCTAACTTTGTAACGTATCAGAGAAACGAGACAGTCATGAGCTCAACAAATCTGAGATCAATTCAGAACTTTATAATCCTGAGGTAAATATATCTATCCAACTGGAGTCCCACAATGTTCTCTTTTGGGTAGAATGGAGACAAATGTGAATGTTAGTGAACAAGGCAGACATATTAGACACCAATGTGTGCTAATTCCCACATTCGATGCACTGGTATCACCAGCCTGATTGAGCAGACAACAATCAGAGAATTGTTAAACAGGTCTTGGGATCGCTTCTCCTCCAAGTCCAATGGGCAGAATCTTATGGTTGCCCACCATAACCATCTGACGCTTTCAATGTGGCCTAACTGTCTGGTGCTTTCAAAGTAAGCAATGTAATGCTTTCATGTGAGTTTTTAGGTGTGATAGGAGGGTGCACGGTCATGGCTTCCAATTCCAGAGTCAATTCTCCAGACCCCATGCACATGGTTCCATCAACAAGAAGAGATCCTCCAGGATGGATTATTCACAGTGGAATGGCCATAGGCCAGGGCTTGTTCCTTGCTAAGTATAGGATTTCCCATTGGGCAGAAATGCGCAGGACAGGAGGGGAGGACCTGAATGGATATGCTGAGCAGACCAATTCCTGCAGTTTATTCACAGATAGCCTCAGGCAGACATGATGAGGGGACAAGTAATGTGAGTAATGTAGCAGCTGGTGGGTGGCACAGCCACTGCCAGAACATCAACCGGGAGAGACAGCAGGAGGTCAAGCAGCACAAGATGCTGGTAACCAGGGCTTGTGCGATGGTGAGTATAGCCATGCAATCATATCTACTGCAGGCAGTGCAGCTACCTGCCGATGACTGGGAGGCAATGCCAGAGGTGGATTAGAATGTCACAGGATGTGATAACTCACAAATGTCAGCTGTACCACAAAGACCTTTGTTCACCTGGACTGTGTGACAATGGACCAGGACCATTAAAAGTGACATTGAACCTCTTCCCCAATGGCTCTTTCCAGGGCTGCACTGGGGATGTGCACGGAATATCCCAGTCTCCTACCTACAAATGCACTGAGGTGTTGACAGATGTCCTTTCCAGAACAGCAAATGATCTTGCCAAATTCAGTACAGACATTGAGATACAGACAGCCAGAGCAGTGGGATTTGCTGGAATTGCAAAATTCCAACAAGTGCAAGGGGAAACTGACTGCACACATGTGGTACTGAGAGCTCCTTGGAACCAGCCCACTGAATTCATTGACAGACAGGGGTTTCACTCTACAAGTGTGCATCTTGTATGTGATGACCAAACGCAAATCCTTCAGGGCTCTGACGAAGAGTCAGCTGGACTCAAAACGTTGGCTCAATTCTCTCCTTACAGATGCGGTCAGATTTGCTGAGATTTTCCAGCATTTTCTGTTTCTGTTTCAGATTCCAACATCCGCAGTATTTTACTTTTACAAATCCTTCAGGCATGTGCACACTATCCAGGAAATCCTAACGATGCCTACGTCCTGAAAACTCCATCTCATCAACTGTAGGCCTGGCTCGTTGATGACAGGGGATATCAAAAAGGATTTGGCTGTTGACACCAGTGTGGGCCCACAAAGTGCCGCCAAGGACAGGGACTATGCTACCCACACCTCAACAAGGACAACAGTAGAACAGAGAATAGGTTTGTTTAAAATGGTGTTCTGTGCTTGGACTGCTCAGGTGGAGTATCAGTGCTCACCAGAAAGAATGTCCAGGATCATTGTGGTCGGCCGCATCCCTCAAAACCATGCTGAGCAAAGAGGAGATGATTTTGCACGAGTGGATGTTGCAGATGCAGTGACTGAAGCCAGGGCAATGGTGCATCATGGTAAACAGACCCATGACAATCTTATTGCCACCAGATGCCAGGTCGAGTGAGGGATCGATACAAATCTGTTATACTGTGGGTTCTCCGTGGGTTCGAATCCTTTGGAGGCCGGGGTTCTCCAGTGGGTGCCGATGTTTTAGTTTCATTTCATTGCTCTTATGTTCTGGTGGCCGCATTAAATTTTACATTTTCGCATTGAAACTGCTAATATTGTGATTCTGTGTATGGGCCAATCTGAAATGGAACTCTTGTGCAAAATGTGTCAACCACACATTTGAAACAGAGCTTGGTACAGCAGCAAGTCTGCATCCCTGTGGACAGAGGAAATATCAAAGAGGAAAAAGGAGACATATCCTTGGTTAGACTATAAGGATGAAAATCTTGGGTGTAAATTGCGTGCAAATATTAGCAACTTATTACTTTTCACGGCCCAAGCGATTGAGACTTTCAGATGAGTGGCGTTTGCACCAAGTGTCATACAGTGGGATCCAGCTGGAGTGCACATTTAAAATCTCTCAGAAAAAACATTGTAGAACACAGCCTGTACAAAACTCAGATTACTGCGCGACAAGTCATTGATAAAAGCAGAGGAAGACACTCCTGGAAAAGTCTGTGATAACCTCAACGCATTTTATCTAAAGGTGACTGGTGCAATTTTCTGCGCTGCATACTAGCTGGCTCAAAACAACACACCTTACTCTGACCACTTTGCTGGAATTTCAAAGTGCTAATGGTATTGACGTGGGGATTGGGTTGCATTCCCACTAGAGTGCTGCAGAAATTATTGACCATGTAGAAACCCAGACGAGGAAGAAAATTTGCCAACATGTCAAAGTAACTGAAATGATATTTTGATTCTTATTGATGAATTTACAAGCCTAAGTAACAAAACTCCTCTGGTCATTTACTTGAAATGTGAAAGTGATAAGAAGGATGATCCACACTTCATGATTTTGCATCTAATTGAACTTTCAAATCAAAAAGCTGATATGATAGTTCAGTAGCTTCTTCAATGTCTCACAAAACATGGTTTTGATGGCTCCTACCTGCTACAATAGCATTTGTTAGTGATGGAACGAATGTTACACTGGTCACCGAATCAGGTGGAGTTCACAGACGTATGGGACAATGCCAGATATTATCGTTTGGCACGTCAGAACCATAGTTAGAACTTGAAGTGGGCAATTTGATGACAGAGATTAGTGGAGTCAACCATTCCCATTATACACTGTGTATAACAGTTCACCTCTCAATCAGAGCTCCTGGCAGAATCCAAAATAGGCTGCATTGAAAGCACCAGGTGGTTAGCAAATTCATTTTGAACAGTGTCAGCTGTGGTGCAACTATGAAGCATTATGTGCTCATCTTGAACTGGCAATGAAACATGAAACAAAGTCAGAGTCTGACAGGAAAACCTATGAGGATCTGTTCAAGAGAATTTCCTTAAAACAGTTTCTCTTAGACTTAGCTCTGACATGTGGTACATTACATGAACTCAGCCTGAATGTTTGCAGAAACGCACTACAACAATTGTGCATGCAAACTGATCCTTCACAGTATACACTTTTGGCACGGCCTGAGAGAGCAACCTGACACAAAAATGCTTGAGGCCAAAGTTGCAGCAGGACAGGGAAAATTTGGAATGGTCTCATTGGGGAGAAACAGTAAGATTATAGGCACCAACCATCAGCAGGTTCTTAGAAATCTAGTTAATAATTTCGAAAATTGAATGTTCACAATCCTGTCATTGAAATGTTCAACCTCTGCAACCCTATCCAGTTATGCATCACTAATTGGCCAATTGCATGTTCTCGCAAAGACTTTTGGCCAGCCGCAATGCCACAAGCATTGGCACGCGCTTCTCTCTGCAAACGGTTTAATTTGTCATCTACTTCAGTTCTCAATGCATTGAGAGATTATGTGGAAGAAGTTGAACAACACATTCCCCAGGATTTATGACCATTAATTCCAAGCAGCACTGCAGAATGTGAGCCAGGATTCAATCAAGTGAACACCAATGCGCTCAGGAATTCTCATAAGCCCCCCGGGAGTCTGCACTCATGTTGGCAGCTTCAAGGACCACCCTGCCACATTGGGATCCAACATCGCATTTCACTATCTGCCAAAGGACTCTTGGACAAGGTCAGTCTCTCCCTCTAATACAAAGACGGAATCTGATCCGTTGTGGAAATTATTGCGAAGCATTGTTTGCAGGAATTCAAGAAGCTTAATGGTTACATGTTTTTGAACATTTGTGATGGTAAAACATCTGGAAAATCTATTGGTCAGTTTGTGATGCTAATTTAGAATAGAAACATTTTCATCCGAACAAGTTCGCAAGTCTGACAAAACAAGTCTGTACTGGTGGTTCGTCCATAGGAAAACACTAGCCACAGTTGAGGACAGGTCACCAATGGGTGTGAAGGATGCTAAGGGTAGGTTGACTGTCCTTGGCTGTGCCAGGGTGGCTGACACACAAATGTACATTGGCTGTAATTGGGAAGTGCAAACATCTGAGTAGCTTTAAGGGTATTTGGACATTACCTGTTCACTCGTATGCCAATAAGAGAGCCTGGTAACCAGAGAAATGTTTTCTGATTGGTTTCACAACCACTTTGGACCAGGGGCACGTGCGCATTATCAGGTAGCTGGATTTGAAGGAAACTGTAAAATTATGCTGCTCCTGTATAATTGTTAAGCCTATCCCCCTTTGTGGAGAACAATGTTTTTGCTGTTTACTTCCAGCACCCCCATCCTCACAAAATAATGTCATCAAATCAGCAAATGGACCAAGGTGATTTTTGGGTCATGAAGTATAAATCATAAAAATAGTGATGAGGAGGATAACATGATGAATCCGGTAGAGAACGTGCCTTGGACAATATTTATTAAGATGTGTGTTGGGTTGATAGATGCACTCGAGCAACATGCATTTAGAAGTGATTTGATTTGATTTGATTTATTATTGTCACACGTATTAGTATACAGTGAAAAGTATTGTTTCTTGTGCGCTATACAAAGCATACCGTACATAGGGAAAGAAAAGAGAAGTGCAGAATGTAGCGTTACAGTCATAGCTAGGGTGTAGAGAAAGATCAACATAAGAGCAATGTCAATCTAAAAAATAAAAGACAAACTTATGAAACAAAAACCAATGTTGTTGAGGCAGACAAAGCTGGAAGAACTATTCAAGAAGGCCTCTCAGCAAAGAACAGCGACACTCTGAACCCTCTCCTACAAACAGAATCGAAAATAGTCCCATGGGTGGGAACTTATTACAGGTAAGCTGCATTTATTATTCAGAAATACATATTATTTTTCTCGCCATTTAATTGACTTCAGACTATAGGTAGCCTAAGTTTAGGCTATTGTAATGCAAATAGGCCCAGTCCTATATGCCGCATTCAAAAAGCAAAATGATCTGAAATCCAAAACGAATCGGCCCACAGGATTTTGGATAACGGATACTCAACCTGTAAAATGGTACATAATGAAATTCTAGATACATGAATGACTCATGATTCAAATTACCACACAGATAACAATAAAATGTTTCCTGTCTACTGGAACTAATATTTTTCACTTAAAAAGCATAGTTTACTGATTTTTGGGGACTCAAATGATTAATGCATTGGAAAACAACACAACAGTAGATTTAGAAATGATATGGTCAACATGTTTTCTTCGAGCCCCTAGTTGAGGGGTGGCAGGGCATTCTTGGAGTGTCCAGGAATGAAGTCCCCGGGTACTCCTCCTCCTTGTAGCACCACCCTGCTCCTTGAGGAGAAGGGGCACCTGGAGGGAGGTCAAGGTGCCCGATCCCCCTCTCGCTAAGCCACTGCCGCACTGCACCTATGCCAAGCTTGATGGAGTGCAGTTCCGAACACGAATGCAGCAGCAACTATGTGTTCTACTGGACCAGACCATCCACGGCGGTTACCAACCTCTCTACGGAGGAAGTCAAGCAATTGCATGCCAGAGTCATGACAATACTCATAACACGGATGGATGGACTCCTCCAGCCTTCAGTCCAGCCTGTACGTGACTTCTGGCATCTCTGCCTGAAGTTCCCCCGCCTGTGTCTGCATCTCCAAGAGGGTTCTTATGGTTGAGTCCAGAGTCTGCTTGGGGCTCAGCAGGGGCCTGGTCCCCAGCTCAGCAGGGGCCTCTGAGAGTCAGAGATCTCAGCAGACACATCCTCCGACAGTAGCAAGCATTGTCTGTGATGTATTCACCAGATTGTGAGCCCCCCAAGCCTAATCTAGAATGAGTACCCACCAAGGTGAATGTCTCTGTGCTGATGGAGGTGCAGGGGAATGGTGTATGTGATGTTGCATCCTCTGAGGCAACCTCCAACATGGTCTCAAGGTGGAGCTGGAGCTGAGGGAAGGCTGTCTCCTATTTTATTCTTTGACTGGCTAGGAGCTCCTCCAGTGAAGAACAAAAAGAATTAGCTGGTTGCTATGCGCAACCCCTTTTCTGAACAATGTTTTAGCCATTACTCATGTATGTCCATTTGTGACTGGAGGCATCCTCATTTGATGGCTGCAACACTGCAGCCTCCCCACCCGTGCATGCTTGGTCCTGCTCATCCTTGGCAAATTCCATAGCCTCTTCCTCAAATGACATGAAATTCTTATGTCTGAGGGAGTGCTACACTCTGGGGGGTGCTATTGGAGATGGAAGCATTGGAGATGCTTTGTACGGTACTGCATAGCTAACACAAAACACACATGTTATCATTTTGAAGAGCAGAGGTAGTATCATCCTTTAAATGCAAGATGCAGCCTTTTAAGAACTGCTGACTGATCAGAGATCGCATCTGCTCATGTCCTTGTGCTTGGGTCAATATGTGCACAGAACATGTACAAATTGGTAGAATCATTTTGACTGCACAGAATCAATTTTCCAAGCGAAATATTTGCGATCTGGTCCCTGTAGCGTTCCCATAAATCCCAGTTAATCGGCCTTTATATTTGATAAAAGCTCTTCCGAAGACCATTAGATACCAAAATTCATTCCGACCAAGGATTTTACCCAAAATATTGACTTATCTTTGACAAAGTGTCATCTGGACTCGAAACGTCAGCTCTTTTCTTCCTTTACAGATGCTGCCAGATCTGCTGAGATTTTCCAGCATTTTTTCTTTTGGTTTCAGATTCTAGCATCTGCAGTAATTTGCTTTTATTGACTTATCTTTCTCTTGCAAGTGCTCACTAACCTCATGATGTAACTTTAGCATTGTCTACTTTATTCCTGGCCTGCAACATTAACAATTTTTCATT
Organism: Mustelus asterias; assembly: GCF_964213995.1. Taxonomy (NCBI): domain Eukaryota; kingdom Metazoa; phylum Chordata; class Chondrichthyes; order Carcharhiniformes; family Triakidae; genus Mustelus; species Mustelus asterias. Next base: position 45,560,762 of record NC_135811.1, on the reverse strand, counting down.
TTGTCAGGTGCAAAACAGGCGTCAGTCTGACAAGCTGAGCCAACATCAAGTATCAGAGCTTTATATCTAGTTTATGTTCAATGCTGGAGAAAATTCTTATGATTTTCTGCCAGTGTTCTTTCCCCAGAAAGAATTCTTGCTGTTGAATCAGATGTTTGTGGTACATAACCCACTTCAAAGCATCAGTATATTATACAGACTAATACTACAGTAAAGTTCTGCATTGTCAGAGGTGTCAAAGCTTTACTGTATTGGTAAACATAAATGTGGATTATAAACTCAAGTTTGTTCATCTTGATCATAACAAAGGAATGAAGCACTTTCTGACGAAATGCCTTTCTCTACGATCGTCATGATTGATAAATATAAAGAGCTTGTACTTGCTGACCAAGAGCAATGTCTGAATTTCAAATTGCCCATTGACCTTATCTTAATCCTTGTTAAAGGCTAAAGTGGCATATAATCAGCGAGTAAGGATAGCAACAGGTGGTAGAGACTCTCAGGGGAAACTATTAACTGCAGATGGAACAGACTTGTTCCATTAATTAACAGGGAAGGTTTTGAAAACATTGAGCTTGATGAGGTTGGGGACATATGTAGACAGATACACAGACCGGCACAGTGGTTAGCACTCCTGCCGCTTCACAACACCAGGGACCCGGGTTTCCACATTCTTCTCACGTCTGCGTGGGTTCCTTCCAGGTGCTCTGCTTTCCTCCCACAGTCCAAAGATGTGCTGGTTAGGTTGATTGGCCATGATAAAATGCCCCTTAGTGTCAGGGGGATTAGCAGGGTAAATACATGAGGTTATGGGGATAGGGCCTGGGTGGGATTATTGTTGGTGCAGGATGGGCTGAATGGCCTCCTTCTGCAATATGGGGATTCTATTAAATAATAATCCTATTCTATCATTTGTTATATACCCAGAATGGCATGTCTGTAGACACATGATCATCCACAACTGCTTCCTAATTCATGTAATGACAATATGGTACTTCAATATATGAATGTGTTTATGCATTTAGCATGTCATGAGTGCTCTCTTCAGAGAACTAGAAGTATTAATAGTTCTGCAGCACAGGTAAAAGTGCTTTACTAATATTTCACAAAAATAAGAATGAAATATTCCCTTGTCTTGTTGATGTTGTGAAGCTCCTTCCAGGTTCCAGCTGTGTCGGGTGCTTATTTCACCCGATTTGTTACCTTCTGCGATTGACCTTTTATCCCATTTGTATTACAGCCGACTGTCCTGTGGCAATTAAATAAACCAATTCCTTTACATGTCCAGGCCAGTAAAGCTGACTTTATAAAATGGGCAGTAAACCAGCACTACAAATCCTTAGTCACACTGCACAGTTCAACAGTTAAGATATTCACTATTTATATTGATAAAACATCAAATGTGGAGAATTATTGCTGGTCAACCTCGATTGGTTGATCTTCTGGCTTTCTTGCCATCAAATTCATGTTTCATGAAATTAATTGCAAGAAAATCATACTCAGCCGCCCTTTGATTGACCATTAAAGGTCTACATAATTCAGCATAAAACATTATTGCTTACCAAACAAAGAAAGAATAGCCATAGTGTTTATTTGCTATCTCAAACAGGTTTTTCTTGTCTAACAAAATCCTTGAACTAACCATACATTGGTGTGCTAGTTATGTAAACACAGGTATGTTGGAGCCACTTGGTGCTTACTAAAAGCCTCTGCTCAACAAATCTCGGGCTATGATCAAAACCTAATGAAAGACATTTGATTATCAGAATAGTATTGAGCGGCTTCTGTTTTACTTTGAGTGGGTTTAGGTCAGAGCTCATTGTGTTTCCTGTCACTCCAGAGATTAGGAAGTTTGATCTGGCTCCTCCTCGCAGTGTAGCAAATCCTATGTATTTATTTACGTCTGGAGTCATTATCAAACTCCACAAACTAATTGGCACCTTGCAAACATTGAACTCATTATTTTTGTGTTTCTGATAAGCCTTACAACATCTGCAGTTCTATTAACGGGCAACCTCCTTGCGGTGCTCCTCTGCCTCTTACAGCAGATGGCGCTGTGATGAAATGTTACAATATTGTGAAAGCAATTGAAGGTTATCCAGAATTTAATTCTCTCAATAGGTCAGTTTATTCTGCACCAATGTGGTACAGAAAAATGTATTTTTATACAGTGCAACCACAGTACGAGCATCTGTAAAAATGTAATTTTACAACCCTATCCACAGAGACCAAAGTTTTAAGTTTATTTATTAGTGCCATAAGTAGGCTTCCACATTAACACTGCAATGAAATTACTGTGAAAATCCCCTAGTCGCCACACTCCAGCGCCTGTTCAGGTACACTGAGGGAACATTTAGCATGGCCAATGCTCTTAGCCAGCGCGTCTTTTGGACTGTGGGAGGAAACCGGAGCACCCGGGGGAAACCCACACAGACAAGGGGAGAATGCGCAGACTCCGCACAGACAGTAATCCAAGCTGGGAATTGAACCTGGGTCTCTGGTGCTGTGTGAGGCAGCAGTGCTAACCGCTGTGCTAACCGCTGTGCCACCTTGCCACCCATTCCAGTTATGAATCATAGAATTCCTATAGTGCAGAAGGAGGCCATTTAGTCCATCCATTCATCAATACTGCCCTGCCCTATCCTCATAACCCACACATTTAACCTGCTAATCCCCCTAACCTACATATCTTGGGACACTTAAGGGGCAATTTAGCATGGCCAATCCACCTAAACTGCACATCTTTGGACTGTGGGAGGAAACTGGAGCACCCGGAGAAACCTACGCAGACATGGGGAGAACGTACAAATTCCACACAGACAGTGACCCAAGGCTGGAATCAAACCCTGACACTGTGAGGCAGCAGTGCTAACAATTATGCCACTGTGCCACATTGGAAAGTACAGGACTAAAAATGCCAACACATATCAGTCACTGAATCCTTCAAATTTCTGCTATGGTATTTTTTACACCGTATCTGCCTTCATTCTCTCCCTGTGTAAATAATTCCACTCATTCATCATCCTCTACATAAAGTAGTTTCATTCAAAACTGTCCTTTCTGCCCCCTACCCTATTTGCTTTGAATCCTTGTCCCCAGTTCTATATTTCATGGCAATCGCAAACTTATTGGGGGAGATTGTTAAATTTATTCAAAACCCAGTCATTTGCCAGAATTAAAATTGGTCCCATTATCAGGGTTCAATTTATCTATTAATTTAATAATGTTAAATACTTAACTATCTCCCCTAATACTCTGTCTTCAGAGTAAATAATCCCAGGCTTTACCACTCTACACATTGTTCAAGTGCATTCAATGTTTTTTTATTCATTCATGGGACATGGACGTTGCTGGCTGGCCAGCATTTACTGCCCATCCCTAGTTGCCCTTGGAGGGCGGTTGAGAGTCAACCACATTGCTGTGGCTCTGGATTCACACATAGGCCAGACCAGGTAAGGACAGCAGATTTCCTTCCCTAAAAGACATTAGTGAGCCAGATGGGGTTTTCTGACAATCGGCAATGGTTTCATGGTCATCAGTAGATTCTTAATTCCGGATACTTATTTATTTATTTTTTCCAGGCAAACTTGGAATGGTTTGAATTTGTCCCAAGCTCGAAATCATTGACATACACCACGAATAACAATGCTGCCCCTAACACTTGCCTTGTGGTTTGACAGTGAGCTGTCGACATGGCAACAATTCCATCCACAGCTACCTTTTCATTTTACTGATTTGGACAATTTTCAGCCCACCACAGGAGCTTGCATTTTATTTCAAACACACATTATCTTGTGAACTTACACAGGTCATTATCAAGCATGTCGCTGGCTCAATAGTATCACTGTTGCTTATGAATCAGAAGGTTGGTGGTTCAAGGCCCACTCCAGTCCTTGACTGCAATTCCTTGGGAGGGCAATACTGAGGCATTTAGGTGCTGTCCTGTAGACAAATATGGTAGCAAATTGACACAGTAAGAAGTTTAATAACACCAGGTTAAGGGGCTTGGGGCTCCGAAAGCTTGTGTGGCATTTGCTACCAAATAAACCTGTTGGACTTTAACCTGGTGTTGTTAACCTTCTTACTGTGTTTACCCCAGTCCAATGCCGGCATCTCCACATCAGCAAATTGACACACAGGAAAATCCCACAAACAACACAAGGCCAATGAACAGTTAATCTGTTTTGGTGATATTAATTCAGGACACTGGGAGAATTCTTTATATTAACTCAAGAAAGCTGTGGAATCCTTAAATGGTCACCTGAATGGCAAAATCGGTCTCAAGTTTATCATCCCATCCAAAAACATCACCTCCAACTATACAGTGTGGCGCTTACAAGTTAGGTGCTCGAGTTCTGGGGTGGGTGAACCAATAATTTTCTAACTCAGACACCAAAGTACCACCAAGAAAACCCCCTAACAGACAATAATGAGTCATTGTCTTCTTGTCAGCGAAACGTGTGTTTAGCATAGCCAAATATCATGCGGGGGTGTTTAATGGAGCCTCCCTACATTAAAGTGTTAAATAGAATCATGATTGCAGCTTTGCATTTATCATCTTTTATACCACGCTTTATACTTAAGAGAAGAGGAATGAGAGCAAGGCCAAAAGGGTGAGAAGACGACATCTGAGGACTGTTATATTACTTACATTATGATAATGCTGCTTGAAATTGCATGATAAGTTTTTCTGGTGTGAACGTCAATTGATGAAGGTGTAAGATTTTCTTATTTCTATGACCAGACAGAATTGTCCCCCACAATGGTGCATGAATATTGCAATACTCAACACGGGAATTTTGTATTAACTGACTCCAGGCTGGCTCACATCATTCCTACTTCATCTAGAATCGAGATAGCTGACAGAATGAGTGATTTTGATGGCGCATTATTGACCAGAGAAGTATCTGTAAGGGAACATGCCAGAACAATACAAAGCAAAATGGTGCTTGATTTGAAGAAATGTAAATGACGTCATCAATTTCCCATCTTGGCATAGTTCATTTCATAATATGAATTATTACTGAGGTTCTTTTATCTACTTTTTTTGTTGTAGACTGCTGGCCACTTGCTGCTGCACATCCTTCTCTATCGAGGTGACTGGGCTGAAATAGGCTGCAGATTTTTGCAAATCTGCCTTCAGTGTTCGCCAGCAGGAAGCGTTAACTGCATATGTCAATTGAGTTGATGTCAGTTTTTCTTCCCCTTGTTGCAAAGCTCTTGTTTTTGAACTTGTTGAGGAACTGATGAAATTCACCCAATATTGGCCAGTGTCCTTGTGTGCCTCACATCCCTTGAGGTGACTTCCCTGTTGCTGATTAACTAAGTCAGACTATCTGGTTCATACATCGGCCAAAAACTCGATCCTACTTCAAAAACACTTCCAAATCAATGATAAGGATGCTAACACCATGAACTAAAATGACCGGCTTTAACTAAACACTTCTGGTGATATTGCCTTTCTTGCTGAAATGCTCCACACTTCACATGCATTCTCTGGAACTTAAAAGCAACTAATAAGAAAAACTCCTTGTATTTGACACTGATTCAACTTCAAAAACAATTGGGCATTCAAGACCCTTTTATTTACATCTAAATTGCCCCCCGCCCCCCTCCCCCTCAATTTACTCCATCAATTTGAACTGTCAAATCTATTTAGAAGGAACTAGGAAAATAGTTTTTATTTCAACTTATTGATGGCACCTGCAAGAAACAAAACACCAAGTCTGAAAGAAGAGTTGGATAGGAATCAGAGAATTCAATCATTTTAATTGCTTTGTTGTACGTAGAAGCACCCAACAAATATTTGACCATAAAATCATTCAAAGTGCTAATGCTATCCAGACAATATTTATGGGCCCTTACGGATAGTTATACAATACTTTTCCTGCTTTAGTGAGTTCTCAAACATCTGTTTGTTGGCAATAGAACTGCATTAAGTCAGGAATAGGTTTCACTGGATTAGGGTTTGGTTCCGAGCTAAAATGTTTAACTTTACTTTAATTGAGTTGTGGCAATTGAGGGATTTTCTGCTACAGTGCATTGATGACTTAAAAGTCTCATTTTCTAACTAGCCAATGTCAAAAATAAGCTTTTAAACATAGCGAAGAAAAGTCTTCTGAGATTTATATGTTCCTTCTCCATCCCGATATAGACTTAATAATAGAGCTAAATTGTATTCTGTATCCCTGTTTCTAAATAGACAAAGATGTTAGTTATTAGGGTGATAAGAATGGCTGATTGTTTGCCCTTTTTCTTCTTAAAATCTAGTGAGCATTTTATCAGGATATCATAAAACACAATATGATAAACTCAATTTATGGATGCTGTATAGTGACAACTAAAAGCAAACCTTGAATATTAGTCATTTAATCCATATCTTTATATTTTAACTGGATACATTTTGTTCTAAATGTAAAAAAAAATTTATTCTGTGTTGCTCTGATGAAGTGAAAATTCCATCTAACACAGCAATGTACTAGAGTCCGAATATTTATTTGAGACTGTACAGCTTCAGAATCCTGGGGTTCAGTGGAGTGGTGGGATTATCAGCTGTGCCAAATGGCAAAGGTAGAGAGTAAGGATGAGACATTTTTCCACAGGTGGCATGGGACAGGAGTGGCATGGCATGGGGTGGGGCAGGAGTGGCGTGGGGTGGGGTGGGAGAGGGGTGGCATGGCATGGGTGGCAGGAAGATTCAGAGGGTGAATTGTCCAACCTCATCAAAATACCTCCAACTGTTATAACAGTTAGATAATGAAACACAATGACTTGTTTCTCCAACGTTTCACAAAGAGTGAGTACTAAGAATGGTAAACAGAAAACTGTAATCACCATTTATAAATTAAGCTGTAAATAAGAAGCAAGTTATTTAAATTGCTGGATGCTTAGCAGCAAGTTGCAGTTCAGCCAAGCAAGGAGCTATTGCTCATAGAGTAATAAGTCAGAGTGCTGTGAAGAAACAGTATTTATTTTTAAAATCCTTGCAGTAAAGGCAAGACAATTGAGACACTGGCCATTTACTTTAGCGACCTGCCCAGGAGGCATAGATTTAAGGTAAGGGACAGGAAATTTAGAGAGGATTTCAGGAAAAACATTTTCACCCAGAATGCTGCGGGAATCTGGAACTCACTGCCTGGAACCCTTACAACATTTGAGAAGTGTTTAGGTGAGCACTTGAAATGCCATTGCATACAAGGCTATGGACCAAGTGCTAGAAAATGGGATGAGAATACATAGGTGTTTGATGGCCATCACTGGCACAATGGGCCAAATGGCCTCTTTTTGTGCTGTAAAACTCTATAGCCGGAATTCTATCGGCACACCCACCCCGGAATCAGGGCGGGAGAGGCTCACAGAACGGAATTCTCCGCTGGCCTTGGGCGAGGCTCGTAAAATCCCGGCCTACGGCTCTATAACTTGAAAAATCCAGCTCAGATTGCTGAATGAAAGTCTCCCTGGCTGTAAGCACGTTACATTTAATGATTGTAGACAGCCTCAATCCAGTTTCTGTGGACATGGACCTACAGTACAAAACCCTGTCAAAGGCTGACCGTCCAGAGAAATTCAACAACATCCTTCAACTCCTCCATGATAAGATGTCAGCAACAGTGCTCAGCAATGGAAATATGACAGAAACCTTTGAGGTCAACACTGGAGTCAAGCAGAGGGCTGTGTCCCCACTCTTTTCTTCATCTTCATCGCCACCATCCCTCACCTTGTCCAGAACAAGCTTCCCAGTGGAGTGGACATAGTCTACAAGATGGACAGAAAACCTTTCAGCCTTAACCAGTTGAAATCCAAGAAGAGAACGACACTGACATCGCTCATGAAACTTCAGTATGTAGATGACATTGCCACCTCCACTCTCTCAGGAGTGAATCTCCAAGCAATGCTTGACAGCTTCGCAGAAGCGTATCGAAGAATTGGTCTGAGCCTCAACCTCAAGAAGACTCGAGTCCTTTCCCAACCCAGCCTAGGGCAAGATCCAGTCTCTCCCTCCATCAAGTTCAATGGAGAAACCTTCCCAAATGTGGAACATTTTCCCTACCTGGGGAGCCACCTCTCATCTAAGGCTGACATCGAAGCGGAGATCCAATATCGTAACCAATTCGTGAGCGCCGCCTTTGGATATCTAAGATGAGAGTCTCCAATGACCGCAACATCTTTGCTGATACTAAGATCCTCGTGTACAAGGCAGTCATTCTCCCAACTCTTTTATACAGCTCAGAAACCTGGACTATGTACCTCAAGGGCCTGGTGAGGTACCATCATTGCTGTCTGAGACAGATTCTACGCATCAGCTGGGAGGACAGGCGTACTAACATGAGCGTCCTTGAAGGAGCCAAGAGCACCAGCATCAAGGCCATGATCATCCTAAACCAACTCCATTGGGCCACATGTTTAGGATGCCAGAGTCCTGACCAAAGCAAATCTTCTTCGCCCAGCTCAAGGAAGGCTCCCGAACTAGAGGATGACAAAGGAAGAGCTTCAAAGACACCTTGAAGGCTTGCCTCAAGAAATGCAACATAGATGTCAATGCCTGGGAGACCCTTGCAAAGGGGAAACCTGCCTGGCAGAACCTCCTGATGGAAGGGACACAATATTTTGAGAACATTCGACAGAAATAAGAGGTTTGGAAATGGAGACAATGCCACCTCCAGAAACACCTGCCAAGTGTGCGGTCAAAAATGTGACTCTAGGATCAGGCTCATTAACCACACAAGGACCCACTGAACCCATGACCAGTGATACTGAGTTTCTTAGGTGGACAATCATACTCGTTAGTAAGTGATCATTGAAGAAGAAGACAGCACAAAACTGGCCCTAAGCTTGGCACACTTGGTACACTTGGCAACCTTAATTGTAGAAACCAGGGGATGAAGTAAAGCAGAAGTAAATTTACCTTGCAATTTATCCATGCTATACATGGCCTGAGAGTACTTGATGTCTGTAATGGAAAGTAATCCATTCCTCAGCACCTGCATCACTCATAAAAGAAGGTAATAAATAAAATTGTCAGCATTCAGTTTGTTATTCGTATTCCAAGTTATCTAAAACACAGCCACAGCACAGTGGATAGAACTCATTCCTCTGACTGAGAAAGTTGTTTGGCTCAAGTCACACACCAGGAACACAAGGTCGAGGCCATGCATATTTCAGGTACAGTATAAATCGTTAATAAAACACTTTTACTTTTGAATTGGAAAAATTAATATGTACAGTGAGACTGTCTACAATGCTGCCCTAGGTCACAATGCAAAGTAAATCTCGTAAGATTTAAAAGGAATTTGGGGAAAGAGCAAGGAAATGAGACTGAGAATGAAGCGGCACGGTGGCACAGTGGTTAGCACTGCTACCTCAATGTGCCAGGGACCCAGGTTCGATTCCAGCCTTGGGTGACTGTCTGTGTGGAGTTTGCACATTCTCCCCGTGCATGCGTGTGTTTCCTCAAAGATGTGCAGGTTATGTGGATTGGCTATGCTAAATTGCCCCTTACTGTCCCAAGATGTGTAGGTTAGATGGATTAGTCATGGTAAATGCGCAGGGTTGCAGGGAAAGGGTGGGGGTGTGGTGGGTTTGGGTATGATGCTCTCTCAGAGAGTTGGTGCAGACTCGATGGGTTAAATGGCCTCCTTCTGCACTTCTGGGATAAGAGAAAGGTACATGGGTAGGTTTGCAATGTGGAGAAAGGATGGGGGAAGCAGGAGGTGCATGTTACAGACAGGCCGGAATTTTACCATCGTGCCTGCCACTGGAATTGGAGCAGTCAAGGGGCGGACAATGGAAAAGTCCATTGACCTCAGATGGATTTTATGGTTTTGGGATGAGCAAGACCATAAAATCCCATCCTATATTTGTGTGGCCCCTTCCAGTCCATAATCAGGACTGTTTCAGAATGTTTTATATTCAGGTGATTATTCCTCATTTCCAGCAGCAGACATTTTAGTGATTTTAAAAATAAAAGAAGTTGTTTATTATCACACACTTGCCCGGGATGTTTAAAATGTGACCTCTCAATCACCCATCTCACTCATGCTATCACACGTGCAAAGATTAGATACAGATGAAGTTAAAACCATAATCACAAAAATAGAATGTACAGCTTAGTTTCTATGCGGATGGAGGTCTGATGTTTTCTAAGTTATACATTGATACTTTAGTTGGAGTGAAGGGCCAGGATTCTCCAACCTTGCCTGTGGCTGGGATCCTCCAGTCCCGCTGTAGTGAATGGAGATTTGGCTAAGCGGCAGATTCTCCATTCTCGCTGGCAGCTTTGGTGGGGCGTATGGGACCGGAGAATTCCAGCTGAGGCCTTTTAAAACCAAAGGATTCTGATGAAGCTGCAAAGCCTCTTGTAGACAAATAGCCAGGAGATTTGTTCTCAGGCAGACTTGGAAGCTGGAACAAGTACAATACTTTGGCTGCATTAGAAGATGCTTCGCTATGATGATTCAGATGTTTCTCCTACTGGATTTACTTTGTTCAGGTTGTATTATACTGCAGTCCCTGAAAGTCAGTTTCAGTCACATGACTGTAGGGTTAACACTTCTGCACTATAGACCATCATGATACAGTTGTCATTCACACTTATCTCTGCACCAACTCAAATATTCCCCTTTGTTCACTTGGAGACAAAGTTGGAGATATGGTCTAGAAATTCCATATTCCTCAAACCCAATTCATCCTCAAATAATGAGATGTGTAAACTTTGAAGATGGCTGCAAAGTACCCTTATTCTGGTCTACATTTAACTAAATATTAGCCGCAGAATCAAATACTATCCACAGTGTAAACATCCAGAGTTATATGATAAGTTATGGCCACATTTTAACTGGCTTTTTGTGCCCACTTTCATAAAGGATGATCTTACAGTTTGTAATATCCAATAGCCATGATGTGGAGATGCCGGCATTGGACTGGGGTAAACACAGTAAGAGTTTTAACAACACCAGGTTAAAGTCCAACAGGTTTATTTGGTAGCAAATGCCATTAGCATTCGGAGCGCTGCTCCTTCATCAGACGGAGTAGATATCCACTCCATCTGACGAAGGAGCAGCACTCCGAAAGCTAATGGCATTTGCTACCAAATAAACCTGTTGGACTTTAACCTGGTGTTGTTAAAACTCTTACTATATCCAATAGCCCCATGCTTCTACTGAGCATGTCAGAAACTTTCAGCCCTGCCACTGGCCATGGCCTCAGACATGGCTGTCCAAGGCTGATGAGCATGATCTCCTCCATGGGGATAAGGACATGTAGCCATATCTGTCCTCTGCCAGTTGCTTTTGGGAACCATCTTGTCCTTCAAGAGAGAGGGAAATATGTCAGTCAGTGTGATGCAATGTGGTTTGGATAACGTGCCTGCCATGGTTGAATAGCTCGCAATGTGTGCAAATGTGTGGGTGTGAGCACAAAGCATGTAAAGGTGAAATGAAACTATAAATAATAGGTATGTGTCATGGCCCATAGGGATTGTTGGTAGGTGGGCAAAGGGGGTGTAGGTAACTGAACAGTGTGTGAGGCTAATGGTTCAGTTGTAAGGATTTGGTATTTGATGATACTTTCATTGACCTTGATCACTTGTGTGAGGTCATTGAACTTCTTGTGGCACAACATCCAAGTTCTCGGGGCTACAATACTGGCATTGCCCATGACTGCTATCTGCTCCCATGCCTTTGCAGTGTCTGAATGGGGGAACCTCCTTGTCCCCTGTGGATTGAGGACTTCTTTCCTTCTGTTCATCTCCTGCATCAAGATGTTGAGTGCTGTGTTATAGATGCTCAGAACCCACTCTCTTCCCTGGTGTATCATTATACGGAGTTGTTTCAGTTCAGACACTGCACCCCAGCCACACATGCTGCAGTCAGAATAAGAGGGACTGGCTTGAAATCGTGCAGGTTTGCTAACTGTACACAAACGTGATACCCTGTTCAGTCACTGTATTAAACATTGGCTGCATGCTGCAGTACTGGTAATGAGCGGGCAGCATGAAGCTTGCTTGCTGTCTGCATTGGAAAGAACGGGTGTGGCTTAATCACAGGCCTGTTTTTGGGCAGGGGAGGGTGCTATCCAACATTGCCCTATTAACTTTATTTCTCTCTTCAGAGATGCTGTCTGATCTGCTGAGTGTTTCTGCACTTTCTGTTTTTAGATAAAGGATCACCAGCAAGGTAAGCAGTTTGCTCAGAGTGTGTTAACATACTATTAACATTAGTATGTTAATACGAATTTTAACATACAAGGAGAAAGAGACATGTTAAAGAAAGTTTATTTCTAAAGATTGTGCATCAATGCAGAGTTGGTGATGAGAAGCACTGATGACCCTTGTGTTTAATATTTAGCACATCCACATCCGCTGCAACGTCCAAATGACAGAAAGTTGCCGAAATCTGCACTTTGTATTAGATCTGGGGCAGGTTTCACATTCCTACAACAACAAAAATAGAAAAATGCTGGAAAATCTCAGCAGGTCTGACGTTTTGAGTCAAGATGACTCTGACGAAGGGTCATACAGGCTCAAAACATTGGCTCTATTCTCTCTCCACAGATGCTGTCAGACCTGCTGAGATTTTCCAGCATTTTTCTGTTTACCGTTTCAGATTCCAGCATCCGCAGTATTTTACGTTTATCTTCACATTCCTACTCCGTTCAAACCACTGATGGAAAGTTTTTATTCAGTGAAAGAAAAGTGCAAGTTTTTCAAATGTTTTCAACTGTTCGCACCAAAGGCCACTGATGAACTTTGAAAATAGACCAAGATCAGTTTAAAACAAACCCCTGGTTGGATGAGGTAAATATTCTGAGCTGGGCATCGTTAATTTGAATAGTTTATCTTGCTGTTTGCTCATTCAATCGTGTGCCTCAGTGGACAATCTTTGCATATTGGAATCCTTGCAGTAAATATAACATCACTGAAGAGGTGCTAAAGATTTGCAGTAGTGGTACTTTCCTGGTCATTCCTTTTCCAGGTTGAAATGTGTTTAATTCAGAGTGATTATAGCACATTGTTGTTTATTCTTCATCGTGTTAATTGCTCTGTACTCTTGAGTGTGACAGAGAGTGTTAGCTTCCTTCATTCTCCCAGTTTTAGAAAAGATTGATCCAATGACGATTTCACACCTTGTAGCAGGATAATTATCTGTAAAAAGTGTGAAGGTGAGGATTGCAGGCCAGGAGTTGACATTTCGATCCTTTTGTTTTACAGCCCTTAATAAATAACTTATATAAACAGGAAGTGCTGGAAATACTCAGCGTGTCTGGCAGCCACTGTGGAGAGAGAATCAGAGTTAACTTTCGAGTGGAACCTGATTCTACATCAGATCTGTAGCAAGCTGGAAGCATGTTGGGGTTTCTGCCATTGAAAGCAGGGTAACCAACTCTCAAGGAGAAAATTGAGGGATAGCCTGCAGTGGAGGGGAGGGGCCTGAATATGTGGGGAATGGTGGGGGGACGGGAAGGGTGGGAATTCTGCCAGGGCTATGAGAGGCAGGTGGGGCGGGGGTGTCTGCCAGTGCTGAGTCGGGGTGCGGGTTTCTGACAGAGTTGTGACTTTATGCAACTAGGAGGAGAGCAGGGACTGGGCACTCTAATGGCCTCAGTTACAGGACAAACAACGTGCCAGCACCATGCAGCCTGGGACAGGGGACTCAGATATGGAAAATAGGGAGTGGTTGGTTCAAATCCCACCACCATAGATGGTGAAATTTGAACTCAATAAAAAATCTGGAATTAAAAGTCCAATGATGACCATGAAACCATTGTGAATTGTCATAAAAACCCATCAGGTCCACGAATGTCCTTTAGGTAAGGAAATCTGCTGTCCTTACTTGGCCTACATGTGATTCCAGATTCACAGCAACTTGGTTGACTCTTAAATAGCCTCTGAAATAGCCTAGCAAGCCACTCAGCTTGGCAATTAGGGATGGGCAGTGAATGCTGGCCCAGCCAGCGATGCCCACATCCCAGAAATGAATAAAAGAATTTCCTTGTTTATGCAATCTACTTTATTACATTTTCAATTGGTTTTATTGTTGAAATTATAAAGTTGAGAAATCATAGTTCCTCAGTCTTTCAACAGGTGAAAAACACAGATGATGGGCTCTGTTTTCGATTCCTGGCAGAATCATGAATGCATTCCGAAGGCTTATGTTTACAATGATTCCATCCACAGTCAAAAGAGGCAATTTTCCTCCGTTTTGCTTTTCCTGAAGGAAATGTAGTCAAGTGGTCGCAATCCCATGGTGTAAGATTCCAGAAGACAGACGTTTTGATGAGCAGACTGCAAAGATATATGTATCAAGATAATAATCTGATGGTGCTTGTTTGTGTCCCAAAGAAACTGCAACTGGGAGGAAGTGATAAACAGAATTTCCTGCACAAGGCTGCCTATGATAACACTTCCCAGAAGTTGCAACAAAGAAATGTGATTGCTACACTTAAAGTCCTATTAAAGGCAGCTTTAAAACAGTAGCATTCACACTGCAGCTACTTGCAAATTTTTGCATCTTCTTCAAAGCTAAAACATTGCTATTCCTGATGCTTAAACATTTTTTTCTCCTTTTATATCTTGAGTCCTTTTGTAAATTTCATTTACTATCTGAAATAGTGTGAATTGCAGTTACTATATTACGCAGTGTAAACTGCAGTTTCAATATAATAGTGTAAATTGCATTTACTATATAAGGCAGTGTGTAAACATCTGCTGTCATTGCCAGACCCTCGTGGTAACTTTCGAAGTTCTGGGCTGTAAGAAGGGACACACTGATAAGGCAGAGGCCGCTTGAACCTGGTCTTGTTTCTTCCTTATTCACCACTTTCTGCACATTACAGCTTTATTGATTGTCCAATTCACGCAATTTTTGACTATTTAGATTTAATAGGCTAATACTCCCTGACTTACGTGCAGAGTCACAAGGTGATTGCAGAACGAGGCTCATGCGAGGTGATCAGAAGTTCACCTTCACTGTTGACAACACCCATCATTCCTCTGCCATGATTACCATCGCTGGTCAGCAATGTACAGTGTTTCCTTCAGCAGGAGGCCTTTTCAGCTTTCTAACATTCTCATTGCATAACCTGGAATTAAAGATGTATTCTCGTCATTTCTGATTTCTCCAGTTAGCACATTAATCAACTGTAACCACTTACAATGAGGCAAGTATGTATATCTGCGGCAACTGGGCGGTCTTTCATCTATTGACGTGCAGGAGGTATGTGAAGTCAGGAGTGCAGTGTGTGTCAATTATACTGGCTGCACCATGATTCATTTATACCAATGTTAATCTTGGATAAGAAAATACACTGGGTAGGTGTCTGGTTAAGTAAAACTTTAACCTTTGGTTAATGTGTCTGTTATTTTTATGATTTTTTTTTAATGTGTTGTTCACTCTTCAGCAATGCAGAGCCCTTGCATTGAAGCTGCAAATCATGAACCCAAAACTGAACACAAGCCATAAAGAATGTCACAGGGTTGAGATCTAATACTTCCCAGGCATTCAAAAATGGAAGGGTGAATTTTCCGATGTGATTTGATTTGATTTATTATTGTCAAATGTATTGGGATACAGTGAAAAGTATTGTTTCTTGCACGCTATACAGACAAAACATACCGTTCATAGAGTACATAAGGGAGAAGGAAAGAAGAGGGTGCAGAATATAGTGTTGCAGTTACAGGTAGGGTGAAGAAAAAGATTAGCGTCATACATGTGGTGTAGAAGCAGTGAATATCATGCTAGGCCAGACTTTTGGGATTCCCTGATGCAGCATCTAACTATTGAGTTAAATTCTCTGCTCCTATTGATTCTGAGGTTGGGCATATGAGAGAAGCCCTTGTGGGAATAGAGCCCAAACTTCAAAGTGATCTCAGCCCTTTGAAAAACAAGTCAGGCAAAATTATTCACCTCATAGCCGGAAAAGTAACAGTGAATTATTAAGGAAGGTGAACTTGTGCTCAATTTTGGGATCTGATATTAAGTTCATGAGAGGCACGGTGGCCATTGGTTAGCACTGCTGCCTCACAGCACCAGGGACCCATGTTCAATTCCGGCCTCAGGTCACTGTCTGTGTGGAGTTTACACATTCTCCCCGTGTTTGCATGGGTTTCCTCCAAGTGCTCCGGTTTCCTCTCCATCCAATGATGTGCGGGTTAGGTTGATTGGTCATGTTAAATTGACCCTAGTGTCAGCGGTTTAGCAGGGTAAATGTGTGAGGTTACAGGAATACGGCCTGGGTGGGATTGTGGTCAGTGCAGACTCAATTTTTTTTTAAATTTCAAAAATATACTTTATTCATTAAAAAAAACTCTCAAATAAGACATTGCAAACGACAGATCCAAAAGTTACAAACAGTGCAAAAAATGAATCATTTTAACCCTATAATACAGTGCTTATTTACAAAACATTACATTCATTACATTTCATTCCTTAAAACTATGTACATCATCAGAGTTTACAATGTGCCATTATTTTTCAGATTGGCACACAGTTATGCAGGCCGAGGGTATTCTGCAGTTACCCGGCCCTCGGTCTACCTCGGTTGAGACGCTTTACACGATGGCCTTTCCCCATTGTGCCTTTGTGGCGGCTGCCCCAAGCTTGAGCTGGTCAGTGCAGACTCAATGGGCTGAATGGCCTCCTCCTGCACTGTAGGGGTTCTATGGATTCTATGTCTAAGATCTGACACAGAAACTACCTTACCCTTCACAGTGAAACTCACATTGAGCGATAATGCAACCCGACACTTTCAAGCCACCAATGGGAGCATTTGCCATTTTGGTCATTCTTCAGACCACTGAAAGGTTAGACAGATCATTCAGGTTTTGTTTGCCAGGAGAAACACACAGGAAAGAAGGTACTTTTACTCAGCTTTCTCAAAATACAGGCCTCATCGATGACACTCCTGTTGCATCAAGATCCTTTGCAAAAGCCAACTGGCACATTTAAAACAATCAATGTGGTACCAAAGACTTGGACAGTCCCGAAAGAAGTCAGGAAGAAGTTTTTCCTTTAGAAAAAAGCACAAGGATAGAATCCCTAAAGTGCAGAAGAGGCCATTCGGCCTATCAAGTCTGCACCAACTCTCTGATAGAGTATGTTACCCAGGCCCTCTCCTCTACCCTATCCTTGTGATCCTACACATTTCCCATTGCTAATCCACCTAACCTACACATCTTGGGGCACTAAGGGACAATCTACCATGGCCAATCCCATCAAACCTGTACATCTTTGGACTGTGGGAGGAAACGGGAGCACTCGGAGGAAACCCAAACAGGTGCTTGAGTGTGGCGACTAGGGGATTTTCACAGTAGCTTCATTGCAGTGCTAATGTAAGCCTATTAATAAACTTTAAAATTAATAAACTTTAAAATTTATAGATTGTTAATTTGGAAATGTTAAAGTGAAAAGTTTATTTATTAGTCACAAGTAAGGCTTACATTAACACTACAATGAAGTTACTGTGAAATTCTCCTAGTCGCCACTGTCCGGGTCAATGCACCTAATCAGCACGTCTTTCAGATTGTGGGAGGAAACCAGAGCACCCGGAGGAAACCCATGCAGACACAGGGAGAACGTGCAAACTCCACGCAGACAGTGATGCAAGCCGGGAATTGAACCCGGGTCCCTAGCGCTGTGAAGTAGCAGTGCTAACCACCGTGCTACTGGGCCGTCCAGCGACTGTTCGGGTTAATTCACTCGACCAGCACGAATTACAGAATGTGAAAGGAAGCCGGAGCACCCAGAGGAAACCCATACAGACACAGGGAGAACGTGCAAACTTCACACAGACAGTGACCCAAGTCGGGAATCGGACCTGGGTCCCTGGCACTGTGAGGCAGCAGCGCTAACCACTGAAGAAAAGCACCCAATTATCTCAAATATTTTCCAAAGAGAGAAAATTATAGCTTGCCATTTATTTTAGATTATACTGACCTGCCTGGAGCAAAGCATTTTCATCGTGTAATTTTATTTGCCACCTTTCAGCCCAAGTACATCCAATTTGTGTATGAATTATCACTCGGATAAATCAGATTTTCCCTTAATCCGGAAACATGAAGTAGTGGTGTTGAAAACACACAAAAATCCCTTTAGTACAGCTCGTTAATACGTGTACGGTATTCACAAAATGCCTGCCCATGTAACAATAAAGGTTGCATAAAGCTGCCCTTCTTTGAAGTTTGTTGGCCTTTAAGCTGCCCCTGCTTCCTGCCAAGATCTGAATGGCTGAGTAATTTGTGAAATACGACAGGTTTCTCTCAGTGTTTATCATTCACAGGAAAAGGACAGCACATTTCTTGCCAACATAAATCGTCTGCTAACAAAGATAATAAGTGACTAAAGAATCAATAAATGGTTCTGCGGCAGACAGAGTAATATATCTTTCAGTTCCCTTTAATTAACTGCAAAATTAGGTCATAAAGCAGTATGAGGCCTCACCTAATTTCTCACAACCTGCATTTATATAGCGTCTTTAACGTGGAAAACTGCCCTGTGTTATTTTATAGAGGGATGAGAATGAAAATAGATGCTGAGCTAAAGAGAATAATATTAGAAAAGCGTGACTAAAAATTTGGTAAAAGAGAAGATTTTAAGGAGGATCTTAACAAAAGGAGGGAAGTTGGGTAGACCAGGACATTTAGGTGGAGAGCATGGGGCTGAAATCATGAATGCCAATGGTGGAGTAGAGGAAGGGGATATACAAGATTCCAGAATGAGAGGATGAGAGTGGGTGGGGGGTGATAAGTGTTTGTAGGGCTAGAGGATGTTAGAGAGGTGGGAAGGATACAGTGCTTTTCAAATGTAAAATTTAATGTCAAGGGATCTTACCCTCATCTCAGCTCTGGAATCCAATTTGTTTTAATCCATGTTGGACTAAGGTTAAGAAAGAGTACCTTTTTCTCTCTCCACACAATCCCAGCTAGCACATTAAGAATGTCATCATGGAGAGCGAGGCACAGCCTTTAAATGTCCTGATTCCATGTGGAGAATTCTTTCTCTCTTGCTTTCAACTCCAAGCTCCTGGAAACGGCAACTTTGGATTGGCCTTCTGAAGAGTGAGATCACCTCACGTATTCCTCGACGCACTTATTGCTGCTGGTTGGCCAGGAAATCTGGAAATAAAATTGTAATAAGGTGCCTGCCACTGGCAGATGGCTGAATTTACTTTCTGGGTTTCCCACACGATATCAGATCCCCGCTTCCAATTCACCTCCAAATTAATATTAGGAAAAACAATTTGGAATAAAATTATTTGGCACTTGGAAAAATATAGGGCAATATCGGCCAGAGCAGGTTAAAGGCTAGGAATCCTGTAGCAAGTACGGTAGCACAGTGGTTAGCACTGCTGCTTCACAGTGTCAGGGACTGGGTTTGATTCCTGGCTTGGGTCACTGTTTGCATAGGGTTTGTACGTTCTCCCCGTGTCTGCATGGGTTTCCTCTGAGTGCTCTGGTTTCCTCCCCAAGTCTGAAAGACATGCTGGTTAGGTGCATTGACCCGAACAGGCGCCAGACTATGGTAACTAGGGGAATTTCACAGTAGCTTCATTGTAATGTTAATGTAAGCCTTACTTGTGACTAATAAATAAACTTTAAACTTTGAGTAACTCACCTCCTGACTCCCCAAAGACTCTCCACCATCTACAAGGCACAAGTCAGGAGTATGACGGAATGCTCCCCACTTGCCTGGATGAATGCATCTCCAACAACACTCCAGAAGCTCAACACCATCCAGGACAGAGCAGCCCGCTTGATTGCTACCTCTTCCACAAATATTCACTCCCTCCACAACCAATGAACAGTGGCAGTAATGTGTACTATCTACAAGATGCACTGCACTAACTCACCAGGGCTCCTTAGGCAGCACCTTCCAAACCCATGATTGCTGCCATCTAGAAGGACAAGAGCAGTAGCCATTGGAGCACCACTACCTGGAGGTTCCCCTCCAAGTCACTCACTATCCTGACTTGGAAATATATCATAGTTACTTCACTGTTGCTGGGTCAAAATCCTGGAACTCCCTTCCTAACAGCACTGTGGTTGTATCCATACACCACATGGAAGGCAGTGGTTCAAGAAGGCAGCTCATAAGAACATAAGAACATAAGAAATAGGAGCAGGAGTAGGCCATCTAGCCCCTCGGGCCTGCCCCGCCATTCAACAAGATCATGGCTGATCTGAGGCGAATCAGTTCCACTTACCCGCCTGCTCCCCATATCCCTTAATTCCCTTAGTGATCAGAAATCTATCTACCCGTGATTTAAACATTCAACAAGGTAGCCTCCACCACTTCAATGGGCAGAGAATTCCAGAGATTCACCACCTTCTGAGAGAAGAAGTTCCCCCTCAACTCTGTTCTGAACCGGCCCCCACTTATTTTGAGGCTGTGCCCTCTAGTTCTGGTTTCCCTTCTAAATGGAAAGAATCTCTCTACCTCTACCCTATCCGGCCCCTTCATTATCTTATATGTCTCTGTAAGATCACTCCTCAGCCTTCTGAACTCCAATGAGTACAGACCCAATCTGTTCAATCTCTCCTCATAAGCTACACCCCTCATCTCCGGTATCAACCTGGTGAACTTTCTCTGCACTCCCTCCTTTCGCAAATAAGGGGACCAAAACTGCACACAGTACTCCAGTTGCGGCCTCACCAGTGCCTTGTACAGTTGCAGCAAGACCTCCCTGCTTTTATATTCTATCCCCCTCGCGATAAAGGCCAACATTCCATTCGCCTTCTTGATCACCTGCTGCACCTTCTCAAGGGCAATTAATGATGGATAATGAATACTGGCCTAGCCAACAGCACCCACATCCCATAAAAAATCATTTAAAGATATTTATATAGTTTAACCCCATCAAGGGTGTTGTGTTGTGCTGTGCTGGAATCTTGTCGGCAGAGAGGTTGAGCACACTTTTTAAATGGGAGTTCATATTCATAGCACAATGACGGTATATCTATTGTCATAGTCTGTTTCAAATAATAGGGAAACAAAGCAAAAAAAGCCTAGCTCTTTGCTGAATGCTATCTTTTTACATTGATCATCTCCCCTATATATTTAACAGGATAGCTAAGCTATTCACTGGTGCAATCAGACCAAAACAGAGAGTAAGTCTCTTAGTCAGTGTCTAGAAAGTTAAGGTCCTATCAGGGTTGGGTTTTCAGCCAGTCCCAGTTCGTATTCCAAGTCAAGGTCACAAGCCAAAGCCAGGTGGTCATACAAAATTTCCCTCCATTTACCTCTGCGGGCCCTCAGCCTCCCTGTTCAAACACCCTCTATTTCTCCCCCTCCCCCGCTGCCACCTGTCCCCTCCCCCATCCCGCTCAATTGTGTCTGTTCCTGTTTCAACATGATGTCTTCTGGGAAAGGTAGTGTGTGTGCGTGACCTGCTGTGTAATTTTGCCCGGGAGGAAATGAAACATACGTGTGAGGAGCTACCACCCCTCCACAGCTCTGCCCCATGCTGTGGTACAATAGGTTTAGCAAAACATCTCGACTTTTGTGCTCTGTGCTTCTATTTATAAACCCAACAACAGCTCAGGTTTCAAAATGATACACTTTATAACATTGCCAGACAATTACACACAACTTGTTCGTTCATATTACGCAAGCAGCTCTGCTTCTTTGAATGTGGCCCTATGCAATATCCGGACAGCAACTTCCAAAAAAACTGAACTTCAAGTACTGCAAGCAACAAACGTATGTACAGATAAGGATATGTTTAGATGACTGATATATTCCATTGCTGCATGACTCCTGAGTTCACTTCCAAATTTTAAAATGGCAAAACTTCCAATAGGTTGGTACCAATCGATTCACCTAATGTGCTGTTTTTATTTGTAAAAGTGAGCCAGAATTCTCTCATCCCGCCCGCCATTGGAATTCTAGCGGGCGAAGGGGAGGGGAAACCATGTAATGGTCCATTGAAGTCAGGTGGGAATCTCCAGTTTTCAGGCGAGCGTGGCCGGAGAATCCACCCATAGACTTTCAACAGAAAAACTACATTTTGCATTGAGTGATAAATATTTTCTTAGTTTAGTTTGGAACTAACCCCACTTAAATGCCCAGCATGGAGCACACAATAGGAGAGCTAAGTACTGCAGATGGTGGAAATCTGAAATATAACAATAAATGCTGGAAATGCTCAGCAGACCAGGCAGCAGGGTAGCAGAGGTAGAGAGAGACAGACTAGTTCCCAAGTCCCGACCACCAATGAAGGGAGAAGGGGCCACTGCTAAAATAAGGAGTTAGGGTTAGCTAACACCACCCTTATGTTCAATTTCACCCTGCGCTGTGCTGGAATCTTGTCAGCAGAGAGGTTGAGCACACTTTAAATGGGAGTTCATATTCATAGCACGATGATGGTATATTTATTATCACAGTCTGTTTCAAATAAGCAAGGCACTTGCAAATAATAAGGAAACAAAGCAAAAAAAGCCTACCTCTTTGCTGAGTGTTATCTTTACATATGCGTTCCCTTCTATGTTGCCCAACGTGTTTTCATACACTCTCCTTATAATTCTTATTTCCTTTCTTGGATCTCCTTTGTTCGCTATTGAACTGTGACATTACATTTAGTATATGGCTCCTTTTGTAGTTCCATTTTAATCTGTATGTGCTTAGTAAGGGAGGGGGGAGGCGATGGCCTAGTGGTATTATCGCTGGACTATTAATCCAGAAACTCAGCTAATGTTCTGGGGACATGGGTATGAATCCTGCCATGGCAGATGGTGGAACTCAAATTCAATTTTTAAAAATCTGGAATTAAGATTCTACTGATGACCATGAAACCATTGTCGATTGTCGGAAAAACCCATCTGGTTCACTAATGTCCTTTAGGGAAGGAAATCTGCCTTCCTTACCTGGTATGGCCTACATGTGACTCCAGAGCTGCAGCAATTAGATTGACTCTCAACTGCCCTCTCAGGGCAACTAGGGATGGGCAATAAATGCTGGCCAGCCAGCGATGCCCATGTCCCATGAATGAATAAAAGAAGGATACTCTTTTTCCCAATCTCCACCCACAAACAACACCCCTGACCAATAAGGGGATCAAGGGTTATGGGGAGAAGGCAGGAGAATGGGGATGAGAATCATATCAGCCATGATTGAATGGCGGAGCAGACTCGATGGGCCGAATGGCCTAATTCTGCTCCTATATCTTATGGTG
Organism: Mustelus asterias; assembly: GCF_964213995.1. NCBI lineage: Eukaryota > Metazoa > Chordata > Chondrichthyes > Carcharhiniformes > Triakidae > Mustelus > Mustelus asterias. The sequence goes on along the minus strand of NC_135811.1, from coordinate 45,537,599 downwards.
TAACATGAGAATGTTGAGTCATGAGTTGATAATCTCATTATGCCTCTAAAAGTCTAATTCTGTTGAAATAACAAGGTTACAGGTGTCAACAATCCAAATTTACAATGAAAAATTGCACAACGATCAAGGTTTTCTCATCGAGCAAAAATAGATTGAAGAGCGGAAAAGGTTAGTTTATTCTGTCAACAAACCCAAAGCAAATTATTTTCACTTCATGAAAGACAACAAGATATCCCAATCCCTTCCGGCTTAAGGAAAGTTATTACACCACAGAGCAAATCTCAGCCCAAGGAGAGGATCAGTGGAAACTTACTAAAAGGAATGAAAGTCATTTTTTCAGGAACTATCGTTTGGAAAACAACATACTGCTATTTACTCAGTTATCCAAACATCACTACTTTGCTGTTCATTCTATTTACAGGACAGAATAATGCTTCTAAATGGAGTGAAAAAGATCATGAAAATGTATCATGCATTGCAATCTTTGTTTTCAGATATTTGTACCCTTTAATTAGGATTCTTAGTCAAATGGAGGGTGAAATGAACTAATAATCATGTTGCTAAGAAACTTTCCTCGATAAAAGTTGAAGAGTTTATAGAAACTGAATGAAGATGGTTTGTGGCACAGTGATAGTCTTCCCTAACTCTGGCCCAGAAGTTATAGGTTCAAGTCCTATTCCAGGATTTAACAGCCACGGAAGGTGCATTCATAATGTGACCTAACGGGTTGATTATAAGGATTAACATTCTGTAATTCCTTCCAGTACACCTCTTGGCAGATGGTAAGAGAAGGAGAGTTTCCTGGTCAGCCATACTGCAGAAGGCAATGCCAAGCCTAACCATGGGCCAATCCAATGTAAGTTCATGGTTGCCAATGACCGATTTTTTAAAGTTTATTTATTAGTGTCACAAGTAGGCTTACATTAACATTGTAATGAAGTTACTGCGAAAATCCCCTAGTTGCTACATTCCAGCACCTAGTGAAGGAGAATTTAGCATGGCCAATGCACCGGCATGTCTTTCGGACTGTGGGAGGAAACCGGAACACCCGGAGGAAACCCACGTAGACATGGGGAGAACATGCAAACTCTGCACAGACAGTGACCCAAGCCAGGAATCGTACCCAGATCCCTAGCGCTGAGGCAGCAATGCTAACCACTGTGCCACCATGCTGCCCTTAGGGGCATGATACCTGGAGGAGAAGAAACTGAATGCCCAACCAGCCTATTTTATATCCCGTTTTACCATTTCTCAACTTCCCTCAATTAGTACCACTCTCACATTTGGATTAAAAGACTTTCTGTCCCCTATCAAAAGCATGAGCCCATTATCAAGAACACTCCAGTACAGCACTGCAAGAATACTGCATCATCAGAGTTTTGGATAATTGAATCAAGTCCCCATCAACATGTGCCAATGGTTATGATGGATGTTAAAAGTTCTACAGCACGATTCCATTAAGAAAAATAGACAGCTTTCTTATTGTAGTGACCAATATCTCTCCCATAACAAACGCCATCAAAAACAGATGAACTGGTCATTTATGTCATAGGACTTTAAAAACAAATGTATTTATTAGGCACAAGTAAAGGTTACATTAACACTGCAATGAAGTTACTGTGACATTCCCCCAGTCGCCACAGTTCAGCACCTGTTCGGGTCAATGCACCTAACTAGCACGTCTTTCAGACTGTGGGAGGAAATCAGAGCACCCAGAGGAAATCCACGCAGACACGGGGAGAACGTGCAAACTCCGCACAGAGAGTAACCCAAGTCAGGAATCGAACCCAGGTCCGCTGTAAGGTAGCAGTGCCAATCATTGTGCCACTGTGCTGCCCTGCATTGTCACCACAATTTCTATACAACACTCATTTCATTTCCAAATTCACTATCAAATGCTCTTGAGAATATGAGAAAGTGTTATGCAATTAGAAAAGTGATTATTCATGGATCACACTCATCCATTTGCCTCGTCATCATACTTCTCTGTTCCTTTTTGCCAGAAATGCATCTAATCTTCTTTTGAACCCATTTTACTGCCCCCTTCAATGGTCCTCCCTGATAACTTGCTCCAAAAATCAATTAAACTTCTGCATGAAAAAGAATTAACACAACAGAATCGTTCATTTTCTAATTTCCTGAACCTTTTAGTGGAATTAAGGAAAATGCTGCCGACGCAGAAATCTGAAATAAAATCAGAAAATGCTGGAAATCCCCCAACCATAGGTCAACTTTTCAGATCCATGACTTTTCATCAACAAATGTGAATTTGAGAAACACTGTTTTCATGAATCGAGCAGGAGTTCAGCCCATATATTAGCTGAATTCACTATGGACCGTGATTGAAATTTTAATGCTATTTATTTTCATTTCTCTTTTCCTTGTTTTACTTTACTCTTTGCGTTCTCTCAATTTCCATTCATATTTTCTCAGACCACCCATGAGTAATCGACCAAGTACAGAGCAAAATATTTATCAAGACAATTTTTCCATTAAGCACAGATCTTGGGATTGAGTCCCAAAGATGTTAAGAGCTACTTCGAAAGAATCTGGCAGAAAATGTCTCCTATGTACCTTGCTCTGACAGGAATCGTTGGCTCTCAGACATTATTTGGATGGTATAAATGAAGTATCGGCATTTAGCTTCAATGGAGAATCAACTATAAATGATTTGGGGAACAAGTACAGATCAAATAGAACAAGTACAGCAGTAAAGGAAACAAAATGGTTGTGTGTCTAGAATTCATAATGGAAGCCTCTCACAGTCCAAAGACGTGCATGTTAGGTGGATTAGCCAAGCTAAATTGTCCCTCAGTGTCCCAAGATGTATAGGTTAGGGGAATTAGCCAGGTAAATATGTGGGGTTACGGGGTAGGGCTTGGGTAAGATGCCCTGTCGGAGATTAAGTACAGATATGATGGGCCCGAATGGCTTCCCTCTGTAATGTAAGATTAAATAAAAGTTAATAAATAAAATAAAAGCTCCCTGTGCTGTGGCTACCTTCCTGTAGACTCTTAAAATAGACAGCAAACTTTAATTGTGCGTTAACCCAATGCAGACTATCCAATTATTAGTTATTGGGCAATGTACAGGAGCAGCTATCCTCTAGTATTTTTTCTGCCTCAGTCCAGGAGAACTGCCTCACAGCGCCAGAGACCTAGGTTTGATTCCCAGCTTGGGTCACTGTCTATGCGGAGCCTGCATGTTCTCCCCATGTCTGCATGGGTTTCCTCCGGGTGCTCCGATTTCCTCCCACAGTCTGAAAGATGTGCTGGCTAGGTGTATTAGCCATGAACAGAGAATGGTAGCTAAATTCTCCCTCTGTGTACCCGAACAGGTGCTGGAGTGCTAGAGGATTTTTACAGTAACTTCATTGCAGTGTAAATGTAAGCCTACTTGTGATGCTAATAAATAATAAATAATTATGAGAAAATAATCAGTGTCAGTTTGCATATCTTTCAACCTTCTTCTCTGCTCTTGTTCTGTCTCAAATGCACTGAGGCAGAGCAAACTAATTTAGCTGTTCCCAGTGAATTGGTTCATTTCCAGACTGTTATATAAGAGTTTATGAATATTCTAAAAACAGTGCAATTAATTCCTGTTAACTGAATAAACAGTTTGCAACACCATTTATTTACTGGCTAATGCGGACTTGTGCTGAAATATTAATGCTTAGCTGGATTTCCTAAGCAGTGTTATTTTAATTTGACTAACCATCACTGTTAAAATAACCGGAGTGGAAAATCCAAGCTAACACTTAACAGCAGTAAAAAGAAAATTTGTTTCAAAGTTTATGGTGTCTTAAAATCTAATTAACTTTTGGAGAAAAGGCCAAAATATTACTCCATATGATGTGTGCATGAATTAATATAGTGCAATTCACTAAATAATTGCTTATTAAGATGCCATTTTCCCACTACAATTGAATCCAATTGTATTAGGTTTTATCATAAATAACAAATAGTTTGTATAGTTTAACAATCATATCAAATTTGGTTCTACAATTCTCTGATGTATTTCTCACAGGAATGTTGATGAATAACAGATCATTGGATGTTTAATGTTCTCTTAAGATCTGAAACTCAATGAAGAATCTCTTTTTAATAGAAGGGTAAATTTAGCAATTGCACACACCTAGAAGAGGGAAATACTCAACAGAAGTGCTGTCCAGACATTTGGCTACATTGAAGTCCACTTGCCAATGTTTTGCCCATTAATCTTTTTTAAATTTCTTTCAAGACGTGGCCATAATTGGCCAGGCCAGCATTTTAATTGCTTGTTCCTAATTGCCGTTGAGAAGGTGGTGGTGAGCCGCCTTCTTGAACCACTGCAGTCTCTGTGGTGTAGATACATCCACAGTGCAGTTAGGGAGAGGGCTTCAGGATTTTGACTCAGCGACAATGAAGAAACAACAAAATATTTCCAAGTCAGTGTGGTGTGTGGCTTGGAGAGGAACTTGCCGTTGCTGCCTTTGTCCTTCTGGGTGGTAGAGGCTACGGGTTTGGAAGGTGCTGTCGAAAGAACCTTGGTGAGTTGCTGCAGTGCATCTTGCAGATGGTACACACTGCTGCCACTATGCCTTGGTCGTGGAGGAAGTGGATGTCGAATGTGGTTGATGGGATGCCAATCAAGCACATTGTTTTGTCCTGGATGTCGAGTTTTGTGAGTGTTATTGCGAAGAATATTCCATCACACTCCTGACTTGTGCCTTGTAGATCTGGACAGGCTTTGGGGTCAAGAGGTGAATTACTTTCCAGAGTGCTCCCAGCCTCAAACCTGGTCTTGTAGCCATAGTATTTAGAGGGCTAGTCCAATTCAATTTCTGGTCAATGGTACCCGCTAGGATGTAGGCAGTAGTGGTTTCAGTGATGGTGATGCCATTGAGTGTCAAGAGAAGATGGCTGGCTTCTCTCTTGTTGGAGATCATCATTGCCTGGCACTTGTGTGGCCCGACTGTTACTTGGTGCTTTTCAGCTCAAGCCTAAATGTTGTCCCAGCCTTGCTGCATGTGGGCATGGATTTCTTCAGTGAATAACTATGAACTGTGCTGAACATTGTGCAAACATCAGCGAACATTCTCACTTCTGACCTTATGATGAAAGGTATGATGGAGCTTAACCTGGATGCTTCCTGCTGGTGTCAGGAAATGTAAATATAAAGAAACATTTTGAAACTTGGGACTGGTTTTGACAGAAAAGGTTCAGGGTGATTTAGTAATAGTATTTAAAATTGGGAAGGGATGGACAAAGTAGATAGAAATAGACTGTTTGCAGTGGTTAACAGGCCTTGATTGAGGGAGCATAGATGTAAGATCAAATGTAAAAGATTTCAGACAGAGAGGAGAATTCTTTTTACACAAATGGCCGCAAGGCTGTAGAAGCCATTATCGGAGTTAGTGATTAAAGCAGAGATCATGTCAACATTTAACAATAGATTAGATATGTGGTTGAAAGGAGAAAAAAAGGAACTGAGAACAGGAGAGGCACATGGGATTAACAACTGCTCATGGGAAGGGTCTACACCAGCAGGGACTGGGTTGCTTTAGCAAAATAATCTGTTTCAATGTTGTAATGACTATGTTATCTTAAGTAATACAAAGAGTAGACAAGTTCATCATTGATTTTTAGATCCCCAATGAGGTGGCGGTAAAGGTACTGGCGTGGCAACAAGCCACACCCACCAGAAGGTCCCAGCTGGTCTACGCCATGTTACTCAATGTCAGCCTGGGCAGCAGTTGGCATGTTATAATTGGTGACAGTTTACTGGGCTGTGATGGCTGGTGACTCGGTCATGATCACCAGTCCCAACTCTTATACAATGACCCATGTTTTAAAATAAGATAAAAAGACCATAGGAACATACGAAATAGGAGCAAGGCCATTCAGCCCATCAAACTTGCTCTGCTATTCAGTTAGATTGTGGCTGATCTGATTATAGCCGTAGCTCCACTTTTTCATCCATTCCCCCATAACTCTCAACTACCTTGTCGTTCAAAAATCTGTCCAAATCATCCTTGAATGCATTCAATGTCCCAGCCCCCACTGCTGTAGAAGAGAATTCAGGGACTCACTCCCCTCTGAGAAAAGAAATTCCTCATCTCCACCCTGAATGGAAAATTCCTCAACTTTAAAACTGTGCCCCCAATTCTAGATTCCCCCCCATGAGGGGAATTATCTTTCCTGCATCCACCCTGCCAAGCCCCCTCAGAATCATATATGTGTCAATAAGATTACGTCTCATTCTTCTAAACTCCAATGGGGTATAAGCTTAACCTTTCTTCATAAGACAATCCCTTTATCCCAGGAATTAGCTGAGTGAACCTTCTCTGAACTACTTCCTTAAATAAAGAAACCAAACTGTATTCAGTACTCTAGGTGTGATCTCACCAGTGCCCTGGTCAGCTGTACAAGAATTGGCTACTTTTATACTTCAACCCCCCTTGTAATAAAAGTCAACTTTCCATTCGATTTCTGTTATGGTCAAGTGAGAAGCAATAGGATGTCTCCCCATTTTTCCTACCACTCACTTGATCGTAATAGGTTTTAAGAGCCAGAGAGATAAAAAGTGAGAAAATATTCAATCAGGGATCCTCTTCTTCAGCATCTCTTCTTCTGTTCTCTGGCCTGGAGAAAAATAGTTTTTTAAACACAAAGAGAGTTATTTGGGTTCATCACATGAACCCTTCTGACCAACTGACCAGTTACCCAAACATGGTTATCACATGTTGATTCCAGTTCCTTGATTTATACATGATTAATAATGGATGTTCAAATTATTTCTCGTCTAGGGTCAATTATCCAAAGTATTGATTCTAATGGTTTGTTCCACACCAAGTTGAATACATAAATGATTGTCTGGATGTTTTGTGAATGGATCAGGAAATGGAGTCATTCCACTAAAATGATGGGTTCCTTTAGATAGCCTGGTCCATTTTAATGACTTTGGAATTTGTATGGTGCAGTTATGCAAATGACCCCATCATCTTTGAATTTTGCCATTTTAAAATCATTGAAATGCTGTTGTTTGGTCAGCTTGGGAGAACTTGGTGTCAAAAATCAATTTATTAACTGCTGCACATTAGGAAATTTCTATCGCTATGTAATTATTCATCTGCTCATTTTTGTAATTTCTGGTACACGTCAATGTCACATGTATTTTATTTTCTCATATTTATCCAACTGAGGCACTTCTCCTTCATTCATGCAGGATCTGTGTTCTTTGATCTTACTTTTTATTTAAAAATTGACTTACATTCACATTGATTTAGTCCAACCCTGCTGGTTTTGGGAATGGATTTATGCTGTATGCCTTGAATTTCACTTTTAAAGGTGTTCCACTTGTATTCTGCTGAATAGTCATTGAATAAATTTCCTTAATCTCTTTGCTTGGGCTATTTCTCCATTCCATCACACTTAGCCCTTTTAAAATGATATCCAATGTTTTAGGGAAGACAAACAAGGCAAGGGAATATATAATCAATGGTAGGATAATGAGAGGTTTAGAGGAATAGAAGGACATTAGAGTGCATGCCCATATCTTCCTGAAAGTACAGGTAGACAAGGTCTTTAAGAAGACAAATAGAATGCTTCCCATTATTAGCCAAACCATTGGGTATATGAGCAGGGAGGTTGATCTAGAACTGTATAGAACACTAGTTAGACCACAGCTAGAATACTACATACAATTCTGATCATTGCATTAGAAGAAGAATGTGATTCCACTAGAGTGGGTACAGGGGAGAGTTACAAGAATGTTGTCAAGAATTATGAATTTTAGCTATGAGGAAGGATTGGATGGGCTGGGTTTGCTTTCTTTGGATCAGAGAAGACTGAGGGAAGGTGTAATTGAGATGTATAACTTGATGAATATGAGTAGAAACAATCTATTCCATTAGGAAGGTCAATAACTGAGAGTATGGACTCAAGGGAATTGGCAGAAAGATTAAAGGGAAGTTAATGGGTAATGTTTTTCACCGAGCGGATAATGGAGGTCTAGAACTCACAGACTGAAAGCATATGAGTAGCAGATACTCTCAATGCATTAAAGAAAACACTTGGACAAGCATATGGAGTTCCATAATCTATAGACCAATATCTGGAAAGTGAGATTAGCGGGATCCCGGCTGGACATGATGGGCTGAATGGCCTCCTTCTATGCTGTAATTTCTTCTATTTTTCATCTAACTGGTCCATGATCTGAGACATTTACATTTCTAAATCATGTTCAACATTTCCATCCAATGGTTGATTTTTCACAGAGGTGCTAAAACGTCAATTTCATCGACTTTTTCTGTGACTTCGGGGCCTGGTGTTGTTAAACTTCTTACTTCGACAAACAACAGGGGCAGAATTTTCCCTCAAAATTTCTAAGTGTCACAATGGCGAGTAAAATGGGGTGAACTGTGCCAGTCTCTCAGACACGCTTCGCATCGCAATCTTTTGACACTCAGTCACTTTTTTGGAGAGTGGTGAGTTGTGTGTTGGTACTGAGGGGAATGGGGACTAAACATGCCAATGTGCCAGCTGCAGAGAGCTTGGGTACCATTTTGCAAGGGTGCCTTGATATCACAGTGCACTGGGAAACCCCCTACCATCTTCTATAGACGCCAGGGCACCCCTCCTCATTGGCAGCATGTTTCAATGCCCTATCCACAAGTCACCCACATTGGGGCATCAGGGTTCCCCTAACGGGTGGTCCATCATGACCTCCTCCACAATTCACCCCTGCAAGCCCCCACTTGAATAGCCACCCCCGACATGGCCCCACCCAGGCCCCCACCCCCGGGCACTGCTCCTGACACACTGGTGATGCCCAACTGGCACAGTTGGGGTGTCTGCTGGCCATTGCTGGGATGCATGGTAGGCACTGCCAGAGTGTATGGTGGGCACTGCCAGGTGGGCACTACCTGATGGGCACCACCCAGCCATTTGTCTGACCACCTGGGGGCTTCACTAGCCTCCAAGCCCCCTGGCATGCCTATTGTGCCAGGTCTGCACCAACGAAGACCTGTGCTGATTCTCACCATTCTGGAGTCACGCCCAAAGGCCAGAAGATTCCGTGCGCTGGGTTCCGAATAGGCTATGCATATTTAAGTGCCACTTTAAATATGCTAATCAGCTTTGTGTCCTTTCTGGACACCTAAGCGGTTCGTGCCATTGGAGAGGGGCCGAGAACATAGCAAGCCGTTTGCCGCCGGGTGCCAATCAGATTTTTGTGTCACGCCTTAGTTTCCTGGCTTGCGGTGAGGTGGTAAAATCATGCCCCAGATGGAGAGAGTTGTCTCTTTGTTACATGTAAAATGGTCCTCCATTACATTTACCAAATCTGGCCCTAAACCACATGGGTTTTACATTAGGTTAATGGAAGGAATTTGAGACCATCTCGGCCAAGACAAGTCCAAAGGTAAATTTTCAACTTGCTGCCAAATGTAAAATTGGCTTTATGGGTCGACTGCCCTTTAGAGAGACCACCCAAAGTCCAATAACCAACTGATGTTCTGCAGCCAAACTCAGAAAAAGGAAGAACAAACAAATAAATTCATTTCCAACACCTTTCACAACCTCAGGATGTCCCAAAATGCTTTTCAGCCCATGAAGTGTATTTTTAAAAAAATTACTATTGTAACATAAGAAACATGGGAGCCGAGGGGCATGAGGGTTTGAGTGGTTTTGGGCAAAAGCGATGGGGGTTGGGTATGAGGGTAAGGGTGAGAGAGCCTAACAGCTTCTAAAACAACTGGGACAAAATCCCAGGTGATGGAGGTGAGCCTTTTTACCAGCCCACCTCATCACTTGCCCATCCCATGTCCACCTATGGGCTGCCCATGGGGTCGGTGGGCCCAACACTACCCGTCCTCTGCCCCTCGGAGCAAAAATAGGGAGTAACGGGGCTCTTTTAACAAAGGCAGATCCGCAAAGACGGGCAATTTCCCGACTCAAGCTACCAGCCACGGTAAAAACAATCCAGTTCCTAATTACATGAAAAGCAAACCACATAATAGAAATAGTAGAACGAACCATTACTTTGCAATACAGTTGCTAGATATTTTAGCACATGTTGTGAAATTATGTCTCAGCCCCTGGACTTTGAAAAACCTCTTTCAACATAGTGGTTTCAGGAAATAGTAAGGCATCTATCTCTGCTGAAGATAATTAGCTTTAAACGTATGAAAATGATGCAATTAACAGTTACTTTTTTCACAATACACTCAATTTTGACATCTTTGGCTATGGTAGCAAGGCTTTGTTGAATCAATAATTAAGACCCTCAATGAATCTAAAACCAAACATTTATTTATAGAATTAAAAAAATTGTGTACCTTTAGCATTTAAATAGCAATACAAAATTATAACGTGCGCATTGCTCAGGTTAAAAAAACAAATACAGGAGTGTTGCCTTTTAATGATAAGGATATTTAGCTTAAAAAAAAAGGGAGTGTGTGCAGGTAAACAAACTGAAAGTATTGAACTTACCTTTTGCATTCCAAAGTATGAAGTAAATATTTTCAAAAACACTAAAAGCAAAGACAGGGCAAATTGTTCTGAGAGTCACTTCAAATAAAATTTGCAACGACTGGCGTCAGTATTTTTAGGATAACAACTGGAAAGTATTTACAGCATAACTTAGTTTGCTGCAGCTAAGGAGTAAAATGTTTTCTTCCCACACCGTTCAAAATTTGCACCGTTTTGTTGTTTTTTGACCCCCCCTGCCTCATTCACAGAGACACATGTAGGAAGTTAGTGGAATTATTGAGCCTCTCCATCATTACTGAGTGTTGTTTTTATTCATTTTTGCTGCCCTCTACAATGAGCAGAAATGATTGATGTGCAGTATTGTCTTTGCTATAATCTGCTAGTTAACTCAATATGTTAATCTTGCCAAGTAGCCATTTAATTCCACCTTCGAATCAGCAGCAAAAAAAAATGCTATTTGCTCTTGCTCTTTTTAATTTTTAATCTTCCAGGAAGTTGAAGGACACCAGGTGCAGCGTTTAGTGTGTGTTACTGCCATATAAAGTACAGAAGAGGTATAAAAGTACAGGGAATGGTTACACAGTGTAGAATTCGAGGGTGGGTGGAGGCTGCTTATAATAGACCCATTATATACAACAAGGTGAAATAATGACTGCTGTAATCTCCTATACCAGATATAACATTATTATAGCAGTGATATCACAGCAGTCTCTACACCTAATAACTAACAGTGAGTTCTGAAACTGTTTGTCCATTGTGATTGTAATCTTTGGCTAGGTTCTAATATTGCTGAGGTATGCAGCAGGGAATATCTGTACACAATGAAGAATAGGGAAGGAAACAGAACAAGAACTCTTTGTGTATAATGCGAATTAATGGTTAGAAAAGATGCTGGTCTATCTTCCAACTGTTGGGAATTGTGAGGTTTCATTTCATGTCGGGTACAATTGGTACATTGAAGCTTTTCTCTGGAGAGTTTATTTCTGATGGTTTAATCGAAACATTAAAGCTTCTTCCAATTGTTTAATTATCAACTTGGATTTACCCTGTGTTTTTTTTTAATTGCCCCTATCTCTCCTGAAACCAATGACTCAGGAGAAGGTGCGGATTCCACAAGAACTGAGCTTCTGTCAGTATCTCACCCACATGGACCATTCTTCATGCCAGCTGAAACGAGAGTACAATCTCATCCTTACCCAATGTCCACCCAACACACCTTCTAGCAACTAGTAAATCCCACTGGTTTTTCCAGAATGAATGTCTGATACTCTGTGCATCAGGCTGGCACCAATGGGCTGGCACTGCCCAAGGGGCACCCCCGTCCTCTCGGGGGGGGGATGGTGGAGGGGGTCCTCAATGGCCTCTCTTCCCTCCAGTGGGGTCGGGCCTCCTGTTCCCTATTAGTGGGGAGCAGAGGTAAATACCGCTGGAGTAAAAGACTCCCAGTGGTCAACGGGGGAGACACTAGCGAGCCCAAAGACTTCAGCCCCGGGCCCGCTAATCAAATGGAAATTACTATTTCCATATTGTAATCAACTCAGCACTGATTTCCAGTGCGGAGCTGATGACATTGAAAAAACCTGGTCCCGGAGATGCACGGAGGCTGTGGCGCCCAGTAGGAAGCTGGCAAAATGGCACCCGCTGATGCCTCCCGGCCCACTGTGCTACTCGAGCAGGTTGGGAGAATTGCCCCCAACATCTTTATTGCCACCTTGCCTGAGGTTCAGCGAGCTTAGTTTTATTTCAGAGCCAAATCTGGAGCCTTCTGGTCTGTCTACCTCCTTTGCAATGTTGATTTTACTACATGTCCCACTGGAAGAACTCCAAAAATAATTTAACTGCTTTTAGTAATGATTAGCTAAATGCTGTAGGCTTTCGCCGGCATCTCCAGTGGCTAAAAGCAATGCCTAACGTCTTGCTGAGCTACACATATCAGGAAATCCAGTCTTGTCCTGTGGTTTGTGTCGTATCATTTTGAAGAAGAAGGTTGCTCATCATCACAAGGAGATAACAAGCAATGTGATAACAGTGATAACAAGACCTATTGATCTGAAAGGATTCAGCATCAGAAGGAAGCAGCTGGAGTAGAGCAGCTTGCTCGGTGTTTCTGAAAATCGGCAAGAATAGAGCTTCAATATCAAGTCAGCAGCCACATCAATGCACCCACATCTGATGGATTCAGGGAGTGAGTGACAATTGCATTTAGGGTTGTCAACCTTCCAGGATTGGTCTGGAGTCTGTGGGAATTTCAGGTCAATCTCCAGGACATGGCTGTGTGCAACCATGGAGAAAAATCATCAGGACATTCGAAAAGATGTTTTTTTTTTGTCATTTTCTTTTAATATTTCTCTTTGCCAAATATAAAAACATTGAAAATGGGGGGGTGTCTGGATTGGGAACGGCATTGGGGGAAGTCTCTTTGGCTGACAGTCAAGCAATATCCAATTGGGTCTTTTTGCTTTCCAATTGGCATAGAAAGTCCGTTGTGCCACAAGGGTGGTTGTGTTGGCCAACAAATGGCAAGAGCGTGGGGGCAAGTCATGTGATGAAACCTCCAGTAACATATTTAATCACAGTTGGAAACCCAACTGCATTGGCACTTGAGGTCATAGGTTACAGAACGGATTCTGCATTTCTCATGAACATTGGAACTTTAGCTGCAGAAAGCTGCAGCTTGAATTTACAGAAGGTTCCAGCCTTGGGTTGGATGAATCAAGAGAATAGATTGACAGCATCCTGATGGCAGATTTCATACTCCCCAGAGGTCACTAATGGTCTGATCCCAGGTGGATCCCTGAGTGAATATCAAGTCGACAACAAATGACAAGAAAGGATGCAGATCATAGAATCCTAGAATGCTACAGTGCAGAAGAAGGCCATTCGGCCCATTGAGTCTGCACCGACCACAATCCCACCCAGGCCCTACCCCAATAACCCCATGCATTTACCCTAGCTAGTCCCCCAGACTCTAAGGGGCAATTTAGCATGGCCAATCCACCTAACCCGCACATCTTTGGACTATGGGAGGAAACCGGAGCACCCGGAGGAAACCCACGCAGACATGGGGAGAACGTGCAAACTCCACACAGACAGTGACCCAAGCCGGGAATTGAACCCAGGTCCCTGATGCTGTGAGGCAGCAGTGCTACCCACTGTGCCACTGTGCCGCCCAAATGAAATGTCCCATCCAACCAAGCCAATCAGCCTGCCCAAAGGATTCAAAAAGTGTAAGATTATGTGAAGGAGCAATCAGGCAGGATTGGATCTGAATTCTGCAGTAGTTGCAGGCCTATCTCATGTTGCAGGCCACAACCATCTCATGCGGATGCAGCAAATTGACAATCCACTCCTCCTCCTAGTGTGGCATGTGGAAGGTGAAGTAGATTCTGGTGTAGAAGACATACATTATACATGACCATCAGTGGTAGCACAGGAGAGAGAAACAGGAATGGGGCCTAAACAGGATACTGGTCAGGAAATAAGCTGGTTATATTTTATTCATGTAGTCCTAAGATTGGTTTAAGGAACACATGAAGGGAGCAAACAATTAGTTGCTGGGCATGGTGTTTGAGGTACAGTTGATTGTACACTTTTGCCAAATTAATTCCATTGTGTATTGTAGGATAGGAATATTAACAAAGACCTGTTATGGACTGATCTGAATGTCCCGTCAAAAAAATGATTCATGCTCATGAATCATCTGAGATACAAGTTGCAATTAAACATTTCTCCTTAACCAAGGATTGAAGACATGTCTTGTTTGCTTCTCCCTGGATTACCACAAAATGTGCAACGTGCAGGAGTCTGCTATTACCGCCTCGCCTGCCCGAGGCTCGTAAGATTCCGCCTGAGGCCAACGGAGAAAGCCATTCTGCCGAGCCTCACCCGCCCCGATTCTGGGGCGGACGAGGCGGTAAAATGCCGGCCCACGTCAGGTAAGTAGTTCATTCAGTGCCTTCTGGTCTTTAATGGGACCAGGTCAGTTCCACACGCATCCAGTAGTAGAATCATATATTCTGAACTACATGAGAAATGGCACTGTATCTATCCTCTTAACTACTGTAAAGCCAAGGAATTACTATCAATAATTATAACAAACAAATGTTAAACCCATACGTCTGGTTTTTTTTGTTAACAGAGACATCAACCTATTTATTTTTAGCAAAGTTTTCTCCTCTTCCAGACACTGGTGACATGTCCCCCTCTAAATACTAAAGACTCACTTGTCAGCCTACTGTTCAACTCTCCATTCTCCCTCGATCAGTCGACAGTGATTTAGTCGCCTCTTATCTTTCAGGTGGGAAGTTAACCATTCTTTAGAGTGTGCTATTATTAGTTTTTAAAAATCAGTCTTGGTAGGGCTGTGTTCAAAGTGGCACAAATCACAATGACAGATAAAGCCAGCTGATAGGCACAGACAATGGAGGAGCAAGTGGAGTAACTGGTCTCCTTGGAACCATAAGCAATCAGAGCCCGAGATGTTTCAGAGAATCGTGTTTTTAACCAGAGAGATGGTTTAATTTTTTTTGTATAAATCTTTGATTTGGCTGCTAGAATTGCAGCTTTGGAACAGATTTTCAGCAATTATTGTGTGAAACGTCTTTGTTTTATGCAGGCATCATGACTGCTTTGTTCAATATTCTGATTAAGTCCAATGATGGAATTAGATGTGATGATTTTCTATTGGTCCTCAGCTCTGCACATCATAGGAATTTGATATGAATCCTGCCCATGTTCCTCTGGCAATATGACAACATACATTCAACTTTCCAATAGGCAGCGACAGAGGCAAATACAGAAAAAGAGAACCTCAAATGTAGCTTGGATGTCCAAGGCCCACGTGATACAATGCCTGCTTCAAACAAGGGACTGTTCCAAAATGTATTCGAGGACTCGATCGCAATTTTGAAGTAAAAATGTGGCAGAGTGCATATACTTTTTACATTGATACCAGTGAGTGAGAGGCCTCTCCAGCACTCCTTAAAGGGATCACATGTGACTGCCTCACATTAGCTATCTGAGCTTTCCATCTATCAAAGCTTTTTAAATTTTTGGCCAATACTCGAGTACATTTTTGATTAAATCAAAGCTTTGAGCTAATGTCAAACTAGCTGCTTTGATGAAATGTGGTGCATTAAACGCTAGATATCATCTGCTGTTGTCAAGCCCAAGTGAAGTTTAGGGCTGTGAAATTTGACTCTGTAACATCGTTTGTTTGGAGCTACAGGAGTCGTTTTGACTTCAAATGGCATCCACAGCATGGACACACTCCTTATTCTAGCAATTTTGCTGAAGGTGCTGGCTCAGAGCATGGTAAATGAAAACATCTAGCAGTGTGTCAGATCTTACTCCAGCACTGCTAGTTTGGACCTCAAAGCTCCAACTAATGTCCTCTCGTAACTTCGCTCAGCTGAAAATGCGTTAGGCAACACAAAGTCCAATCAGGAATCATAAACAACTTTCAGATTATTTTCTCGTTGATTGCTGCAGGCTCTTGCTGCAACTGCAGAAGAGTTTGATGATTTCTAGGATTGCCTGAAGTTGCTAAAGTCTGCAACGGGTGATGTGGCACATGCTGAAAAACTTTGTCCTCACTTTCAAGGACAATGGCATGGCAGGGAGGATGAGCAGTGATGACACAGAGCAGGATAAACTGCTGGAAGAGGGAGGAGATTCTCACAGAAGATCACAACCATCCAGGAGACTTATGGGACAATACTCTGATATGAACCTGGGTAGAAACAGTACTCAGACACCTCTGTTTCATCAAGGAAATTATAGAATTATAGAACACCTGCAGTGCAGAAGGAGACCATTTGGCCCATCGAGTCTGCACCAACTCTCCAACAGCGCATCTCACCCAGGCCCTATCCCCGTAACCCTACACAATTACCCCGCTAATCCATCTAACCTACACATCTTGGGACACTTAGGAGCAATTTAGCATGGCCAAATCACCTAATCTGCACACTTTGGAGTGTGGCAGGAAACTGGAGCACCCAGAGGAAGCCCACGCAGACACGGGGATAACATGCAGACTCCGCACAGACAGTCACCCAAGGCTGGAATCGAACCTGGGTCCCTAGTGCTGTGAGGCAGCAGTGCTATCCACTGTGTCACCGTGCCATCCTCACAGAAATTTGCCACCTGCTGCTGACACAACTGCAGCCTCAGAAGGGGGTCCGATCAGCATTGCCTGTACCTGTGTGGGTGACTGTGGACATGAACTTTAATAGGCGGGATTTTCTGGCCGCACTCACCACAAGGTCAGAAAATCTCGCCCAAAGGCAACGGAACTTTGCATGGTCTGCATCCCGCCTGCTACGATTCCTGCTGTGGGTGGGATGGGAAAATTCCAGTGAATGTATCTGTCTCCTTCCAGGCTGGATATTTGCACCATCTTCCAGTTCAGCTGTCCACTTTTGTACCTGAGAGGCCACTGAAGCTCTTTATTTCAAAAGAGCTGAATAAATTTAATTCTCTCATCCCAGAGAGAAGCAGGCAGAGCAAGCACACAGCTTCATGGACGCTTCTTCATGGTGCAGGCTGTTACTGACTCATGAACATTGTAATGCGGGCACTGCGATATCGCACGGCTAGAAGGAATTCTATTCCCTCAATGTTCAGCTGGCGGCATCGATACACAGCATGGCATCCTCATTATGCCCAGTGCATACACAGCAAGGAATGCATGTCATGCCCAGTGTCCTGGCAGCAGTTAGGATGCACATGCTGCATCAGCTGCATTTAAGCCAGCACAACACAGGAAGAATGGCTGCTGAGTGAGCAGGGATGCCCACTGACTGCATGGTTATTTTTAAAATTCATTCGTGGGATCTGGGCATCACTGGCTGGTCAGCATTTATTGCCCATCCCTAGTTGCACGAGGCAGTTGACAGTCAATGACATTGCTGTGGCTCTGGAGTCACATCTAGACCAGACCAGATTTCCTTCCCTAAAGGAACCAGATGGGTTTTTCCGACAATTGACAACTTCATGGTCACCAGTAGATTCTTAATTCCAGATTTTTTTCATTGAACTCAAATTCCATCATCTGCCGTGGCGGGATTTGAACCCGGGTCCCTAGAATATTAGCTGAGTTTCTGGATTAATAGTCTGGCGATAATACTACTAGGCCGTCGCCTCCCCTAAGCACATGTGGGCAGTGTGAATGTAATGAAAGCAATGCTAGCACATGAAATGAGCAGACCATTGACATGTAGAAATAACTCCTCCAGTAGCTGGCACTGCGCTGGGGGAATTCTGTAGTAGTTGGCAGAATGTGTGTCAAGATTCATTGTGCTTGCTGCATGCTGAAAAACCCCGACATCATGAGGGCACAGCCCTTGCCACCAGGAAGGGAAGAGGCAACCAAAACTTCCCTTTTCTGTCCGTGATCAACTCAATTGACTGTGATACCGGTGACCAGTACCCCAATTCCCCATTCAACCAACACTCCCACCTTTTCTCAGCCCTCTGTTACTGACCTTTGCAATGACATGTTCAAATTACAGCCAACACTTATCAAACATTCTAAACACAATTTATAAATCAACCTTTACCATATCACATACAAATCACTTTACAACCCTTGTCTACCCCTGTCTGCCACGTGCCTTTGCCTGTCGCCTGCTCCTAGGCAGTGCTACTCCAGTGGCTGCAGTATGGAAAGCTGCTGGCATTCAGCTCCAGAGGCTGCAGATGGTCTTGCAGACAACTTGATCAGCTCTGGCTCTGGGAAGGTTGACTCTGGACTGTGCCACCTTAGTGTGGGTCTGCATAAGTGCACTGGCAGTGTGGCAGCGGTGGGAAGGACTCAGTGTAATCCTGAGAGGTAATCCTGAGAGGTCAAGCAGGTTCGTGGAGAAGGGGGAGTGAGGGGGGGAGTGTTGAGGGGTGGGATTTCTGCTCCTGTTTTTGAGGGGGAATGACCAGTGTGAGAGTAAGTGATCATTTTTCTCTTTCGTCACCGTCACGCAACTCTTTCACCTCTTTCTTTTTCAACATTGCCTGCGTAGGGTGAAGAATTGGGAATCCGAAAGGAGAAAGGTACAAAGGTAGATGGGAATGTGATTAGGAAAGGGAGGTTGGAGGGGAGGGGGCGTGGGAGTGGGCGACGGAAGCAAGAACTCACACTTGGACCATGTGTTGCTTATAAATCAGAAGAGATTATAGGATGGAGAAGGTGGGATGTGAGGGGGAGGATTAGGCATGGGCATACTGTCACCCCCAATGGTTTCAGTCCAACACTGGCCACAGCCTGAGTCGTGGTCATCCCAATGAGAGTGGGGATCATCTCCTCCGTGGGTGAAGTAGCATGATGCAGGTGTGACCAACGCCTCCCTGCTACCTGTTAGGTTCTGATGCCTCCGGTTATATGCTACCTTGACCTGCATGGGGTTGTGGGTGGAAGGGGGTTGGTGGGGGAGGGGGGCTGTTGTTAGTGAGTGTGGTGTAATGTGTTTGAATGATGTGCTTCTCATGAATAGCTGACAAGGAGGTCAAGCTATGAGCTGTGGGTGTGAGGCTTGCAACTGTGCTGAGTGTGTGAGGGTGAGGTGAAGCTATGAATATTCGACCTGAGTTGTGGTTGATAATTTGTTCATGGGTGAGTGATGGGGATGTGTTGCATTGAGCAGTATGTGATGGTGGTGGTACAGTTGGTGGGATATGGCTTTTGCAGGTGAATTCACTGATCTTAACTATTCATGTAAGTTGATTGAACTTCCTGTGGCACTGCAGCCAGGTCACCAGGGCCAGAGTCCTGGCATTGACCACCACAGATATCTGCTCCCACTGTCATCTCACAATGTCCGGAGGGTCTCCCGGCCATCAGTGGGATCTCTCTCCCCCTTGCCCAGCACAATATCAGAGAAGTTCGGAGCATACACTCCATCCTGGTGCACTTTCATTCAGTATTCTTCTCACTCACACACTCTTCTGCAACTGGTGTCATGAACTTCTCAAGCCAGAATGCACCTTCCCTCTAAGGGGTGTAGGTTCTCTTTGAGTAGCGTGGGCTCACTTTAAGTGGCACTCGCATTTCACAAATGTTTAAAAAGTTTTACATTAACACTGCAATGAAGTTGCTGTAAAAATTCCTGAGTCGTCACACTTCGGTGCCTGTTCGGGGTACACTGAGGGAGAATTTAGCACGGCCAATGCACCTAACCAGCATGTCTTTCAGACTGCGGGAGGAAACCGGAGCACTCGGAGGAAACCCACGCAGGACGAACGTGCAGATTCCGTACAGACAGTGACCCAAGCCAGGAATTGAACTTGGATCCCTGGCACTGTGAGGCAGCAGTGTTAACCATTGTGCCACTGAGCCGCCCCCAGGGTGCACCCTACTGAGGTTTGCAGCCATGCAGTAATATGTTTAGTGTGTTCTTCCACTGCCTGCTTTGGAAGCAACTGCCACGAGTTAATTACACATTGTGATACGCTAGCCTGTTCAATTTAAGAAGTCTCACAACACCAGGTTGAAGTCCAACAGGTTTATTTGGTAGCACAAGCCACTAGCTTTCAGAGCAGCGCTCCTGAGTCAGCAGCGTTCCGAAAGCTAGTGGCTTGTGCTACCAAATAAACCTGTTGGACTTTAACCTGGTGTTGTGAGACTTCTTACTGTGTTTACCCCAGTCCAACGCCGGCATCTCCACATCCTGTTCAATTTCACAACCTAGATCACTTGATTGGTAGATAGGATACTAATCAGACCTAGCTTTGCAAACTTGCAATTGCTTTGTCATCCAGATACTGGTAAAAGACTGTTTTAATGTAGATTGGGATTACAAATCAATTGAAGTAAAGTTGGAAACTTTGTATTTAGAGTGAGCTTTTAAGGAAAGATCGCATTTAATTAAAAGAAGCACATTTTAAACACAACATTCAGAGACTTATCGTAAAAGTTATTAGCAGGATTGTATGATGCAAATTTCCTTTTCAGAATTATTAAAGTAATGTAATTAAACCCTGGTGGAAACAAGCCTCTAACAGACACAAGGTCCTCTTCACAGTTTATTCTATTCAATGATGTTGGTTTAACCTGGAGACAAAGTACCAATAATCAATTTCTCTAAATTTTGAACCATGTCCTTCTAATGGTGGCACGATGGCACAGTGGTTAACACTGCTGCCTCGCGGCGCCAGGGATACGGATGCGATTCCCGGTTCAGGTCACTGTCTGTGTGGAGTCTGCATATTCTCCCCATGTCTGCATGGGTTTCCTCCAGGTGCTCCGATTTCCTCCCACAATCTGAAAGACGTGCTGGTTAGGTGCATTGGCCATGCTAAATTCTCCCTCAGTGTACCCGAACAGGTGCCAGAGTGCGGCGACTAGGGGATTTTCACAGTAACTTCATTGCAGTGTTAACGTAAGCATACTTGCGACTAATAAATAAAATTTTTTAAACTTTAAACTTTTTTAAAAAGATGTTCAACTTTTGTAAGGTAATGTAGAAGTAAAATAAACTTAAATACATGTAATGACTCAGGAAGCCCAACTGGAAAGGAACATAGTTTAAAAATTGGCAAGTCATGTTGCAGCTTTGCGCGTTAGGTTGATTAGCCATGCTAAAATTGCCCTTAGTGTCCTGGGATGTGTAGGTTAGAGGGATTAGTGGGTAAATATGTAGGGATATGGGGGTAGGGCCTGGGTGAGATTGTGGTCGGTGCAGACTCAATGGGCCGAATGGCCTCTTTCTGTGCTGTAGGGTTTCTAAGATTCTAAGAACCTTAGTTAGGCTGCACTTGGAATATAGTGTTCAATTCTGGTCGGCACACTACCAGAAAGATGTGGAGGCTTTGGAGAGGGTACAGAAAAGATTTGCCAGGATGTTGCCTGGTATGGAGGGCATTAGCTATAAGGAGAGGTTGGAGAAACTTGGTTTGTTCTCACTGGAGCGACGGAGGTTGAGGGACAACCTGATAGAAGTCTACAAGATTATGAGGGACATGGACAGAGTGAATAGTCAGAAGCTTTTTTCCTAGGGTGGAAGAGTCAATTACTAGGGGGCATGGATTTAACGTGCGAGGGGCAAGGTTTAAAGGAGATGTATGAGGTACGTTTTTTACACAGAAGGTGGTGGGTGCCTGGAACTGGCTGCCGTGGGAGGTAGTGGAAGCAGATACGATAGTGAGTTTAAGGGGCGTCTGGACAAATACATGAATAGGATGGGAATGGAGGGATATGGTCTCCGGAAGGGTAGGGGGTTTTAGTTCAGTCGGGGAGCATGGTCAGTGCAGGCTTGGAAGGCTGAAGAGCCTGTTTCTGTGCTATAATTTTCTTTGTTCTTTGTTCTTTATAGTTTATTACACAATGCAAAGTAGAATCAGTGCCTTGCTGTACATACACTAGTCCCTGCCTGGGACTACAGTTCAGCAGGCCTAGTCCTGGGCCTGCCTTATAAAAGGCTCAGGTAATGAGTTCTAGCCGGGCAAGCCATTGCCTGTTACCAGGGGAACTTATACTCAATGAGCCCCACTGGGAGATCAATCAGTGATTCCCCATGGACCTTATGGGGGTTACCACATACAGATATGTGAAAATTAAAAACTGCTCCATATTGTATAGAAATAAACCTAAGTTAAAGGTGAAAACATACTTTAAAGCAGATTTTGATTCAGTTTTTACATTTATTCTTAAAACATAGAAACCTATTTTATTATGTTTGAGAAGAGAGGCCTGAACAATTGACAACACTTTAGAACAAAGGCATTAATATCCATGCAGGAGCCATAGACAGCATTTGTACAAACCACACATTGGCCAAGCTGAGTTGTGGAAGTGACTGCATACTTTGAATATCTTTGTAACAGACGTATGCATTCATATTTTTGTTCAATGATAATGGTAACAGGACTAAGCAGCATGTTTGCAAAGAGAAACATTTTAACAATTTGCGAAACTGTGGTATTTCTCCGTAATATCAAAAGCACTGAAAGATTAGAATTCCCCACTTACAATAAGCGACACTGAGAACATGCTGTATAAAGTGAAACATGTTTTGTAGACCAACTGTCTGGAGAGACCACTTGTGTACAGTGACTGCCTAACATCAATCCCACCAGTGTATTCATTGTCCAGATTTAAATCTTTGTAGGCACTCTGCCTGCTTCCTCAGACAAAAGGTAAGTTTTAAAGTTGGTTATTATAGATAACTGTTGGTGTGCTCATTCCCATCAGGATCTTTTTTTTAGCTTTGAAAAAATTGCCGACACTTTTGAATCCCAATCCCCAAGGTATTGAATTTTAGCTTTGTTAATAACATTTTGCAAAGATTCCCTATCAGAGAAGGCTGCTACAATTCAGCCTACAGCTGGCCTGTCACATCACTAATACAGTTAATGTGCCAACTTTTGCTAATGGCACCTGGACTGCTTTTGTGCCGTTGATTTGACTATAAAAACCCACGGAAATTCTAAAGAACACAGGATGCAGAACAATACTGTGGCAGGAAAGCTCCAGGCAGTAATGGATGATGAGAAACGGGACAGAGGAGGATATTGCCTTCAACTTGAATTCCACATCCCAGATAAGAGACTGATGTCTGTAAACGAGGACATGAACAGAAGTGGCGGAGGAACCGCCAAGCAACTTGTGAGCCCTCTCTGGACACAGTGGATTCAGATCCAAATTTAAAGAGGTTTAGTATAAGAGGCTGTTCAGCCCATCTAGCCTGCTGTCTCCACAGACTGTAATTTGCTTTTCCATGAGCTGGTTTAGTTTATTTAATCTCTGGAGAGAAATCAATAGTCAAGCGCCCAATTTCCCAGAAGAGTAGGCTCTTGGATTTTTCTGAAGATCTAAAGAGGACCAGGCAAAAACTCAATCTTATGATCCACTTTATTCAATCCTGATTAGTTACAATCCATAGACCAATATCTATTGCTCCCAAGATGACTGGAACTACAGTTTTCCACAGATTATTTAATCTACCATTTCTTGTAACCCTTGGACTCTTTATTCATCAGATTGACATTAACAGAAATCATACAGAAATCTACATACAGATTTCTAAATCGTACGTACACTCACTACATTACTTGATTCAATCAAATTTTATTTCCATAAACACAGAAGCAACATGCACCTCAATAGACAGACTGCATCAACTTGGCAAAGAGGGTACAAATTTCCAATGAAATAATGCTAAAGGATGTACAAAAGCTGCCAGCCAGAATGAGCAGTCAGCCAAAAGTAACAGATAACATGCACCAGCAAAAGAATCATTGCAGATAATTCCAATATTCTTTTCAGTTGTCAGCTTGGTTCTTCTAAGCTGAGGATTTTTATGGGAAGGTTTCTAATTTTAAAAGCATAAGAATTATAAAATTTACAGCATGATGATTAAACTCTTTCACACAGCAGTATTTTGTGTTTGAAATGTTTGTAATCATGTTTTCAAGTTGGGTGCCAAATGAAACCTCCAGCTGGAGTTCATGGGGATTCCCAGAGCTGTTAGTCTCAGCTGATTAAATTTAATGAGGTTGTAAGCTACAGTTCCCAGCAAGATTTAATGCCTACAAGCTACAGATTATTTAAATGATTGGTCATAAGACTGTCCATTCATGGAGTGTTCCAGTGTTGGTTCTTATAAGTCCAGCTCCATTCTGAACCCTGGTGAATTGGTTGAATATTGGCAGAGAACAGTGTCAAAAACCAAGTGAAAGGTGCTGGATGGGCAGTTGGGTGGGCAGGTTTCCTCTAACTAAAACTCCTGCACCACGGAGGAAGATGTGGAGATGCCGGCGTTGGACTGGGGTGGGCACAGAAAGAAGCACCAGGTTAAAGTCCAACAGGTTTATTTGGAATCACGAGCTTTCGGAGTGCTGCTCCTTCATCAGGTGAGAAAGAGCCAGAGGAAGCAACAGCAGGAGCTGATGTTATGGGGCCTTCTCCCCATTTGACCTTGGCATGTTTCACCCACTGGGTGGGGGACAGGAAGCTCTCACCTCGAACAGGCAAGAGCAGTTAGGTGGTAGGTAACCAACACAGGAATACAGTCACAACACCTACAATTTCTGGGGATTTCACCCAGCCTCATATTGCAAAGTGGACGGAAGAGGTTACTGGGCTGCTTGTTCACATTAAGGATCTGTAAGGAGGAAGCTCATTTCTTTCAAGTAGTTGAGTGGGAGTTCCATGGATCTAAACCTTTTGGGAACAGCAGGAGTTCAAATGCTTGGTGGGGGTAGATTCCACTGCTGCCTGAAAAGACGGCCACCCATACAAAACAGAGCTGAGGGTCTGCAGCACACAACCTCCTGCCCTGGTTTGATACAGATGCTGATTACAAACTATTCATCCCATCCAGTGCTCACTCAACACATTAGTAGCTGAAGCCAACAACCTATCTTGCGTCCATCAAAGCCAAGTCACGTGCGTGCAAAAAGTGCCCTTCCTGACTTACGGTAGGGTGAGAAGGGCAGAGGAAATTTGGCCCTCAAATATTTAAACTTTTCCTGAGGAAAAGAGAAAATAGCGTATACACCAAACTGGCTGATCACCAACAACAACAATCAACAATAAGAGAATTGAACACCAACAGATTGAGGGGAAATATCAATGAGTAGGAAAAGGCCTTAGAAGAGATTAGCTTGAAGCAGATCTTTATTTGTTGTTACATATTCCATAGAAAAAATAAATTGATGAGGAAGAAGAGGAGGTGATGGGAAACTGATAGCACAACTGTTGGAAACAACATCGAACAAAACTCCACTGTATCAAGACTCAAAGAAGTAGCTATGGGCAAGGTCAACCCCACCTTACCAGGAGCATTTTATAATAACAAGTCCCAATATTCCTGCGGTTCTACACGGGGGATAAACAAGAACCAGTGTTAAACAGGAAGTGACGTTAAGCTGACATTTCTCATTTTTATTCATGTTAAACCAGGAGATGACCCCTTTTGAGGGGCGGACAACAATTGCTGATATAAGATCACAGCATTGCCATTATTGACTGTAATGGGAACTGATTAAAAGCTAACACTTGATCCTTTTGACAGGATCAGAGTTCATTAATCATATTCATTTGTGAGCGGTCTTGCACTCAGAAGAAAAATTGGGCAATAACCTTACAAACAAGCCTGGCGTAAATGCAGAAACTTCCCCTGGCAGGAATAGCAATTGTACTTTAAACATGTTAGGTGATTTAAAATAATGTGAATGATTAACATAGCCCCACCAAATGTGCATTTGTCAACTTCTTCCAAATTTATCTTTAATTCAACGCTGTGCTCAGATTTATGTTGTTAACTAATTTAAAAACAATTAAATTCTGACGAACTTGTGTCTAGACACCCAGCAACTTCTCCGATATGAAGCAGCAAAGGAAAACTAAAAGTTGTTCCACAAAATGATTCTTTCCTTCCAGTAACATTGTTAATCCTGATACAGACGGCACGATAACATTGCTGCACATCACATCAGGAATCTCTCTCAGCACCGGGTTGATTCCAACTGAGGGAGTTCCCTTAACATTTTCATCTTTGTTTTTTCAGTCTTTGGTATTGCAGAAAGGAAACGAGTCAAATTAAGACAGCATTGTTAAAACCCTTGAGTTTTTCTGATAACATTATTTGTGGAAGCATACACACAAGAATAACTTCCTGAGTGAAAAAGATTAAATGCGTTTTGGAACCTCAATTCATTTTTGCTAAGTACTTGGTGCTTATTCTGTCAAAATTCAACAGTTGTAGCTAAAGCTTATTGATCTGGTTAATCAGTTTCAGTCAGAATTTTCTGTATCCTGTTTTCTATTATACATAAAGCTTTGTTTGGTCTTTTAAGCAAAACAGGAAAAAATAAAATGAGCTATATGCATAATTATTTTATCACCAATAAACTCCATCTAAACTTGTTTGAAAAAGAAACATTATTATTCATTCCAAATTCTGTGGGTGGAATTTTCCAGCCGTTCACACCAGTGGGATTTTCCAGTCCCGCTGCAGTGAACGGAGATTTAGCTGAGCGCCAAATTCTCCGTCCTCACTTGCGGTGGGGCCTGAATGGCCAGAAAATTCAAGCCTATATTATAATGTTTGATAAATGTAATCGGCTATTAAGGGACATTTTTAAAAAATTGTACCAGTTTAGGGCTGTACAAACAGCTCACTTTGTAACACGCTCTGATACATACGTAGCTGTGCTATGGCTCCATTGCAAATTTTAAAACATATCTAAAATATTTTCATATTTCTTCATTATTGCACTGTTCAATGACTCCTGAAATGTACTCTAGATGGAACCTTTTATCTTCACAACTGACTTAAAATATTAAATTTCATTCCCTCACTCCCACTGGACTTTTGTCAGTGAAATTAACCTTTCAATTAATTTGATCTAATGAATGATACACAATCCTGAATAGTTAACAGGCCTTAGTTCTCCTACATTATATTCATTTTTATAAAATTCAAATTGACGCTACATTTATTTCCCACTGAACTCTGGCTGTTTTAGCTTTTTGGCAATTACAACAATAACTTATATTTATATAACACCTTTAACATAATGAAGGCGCACCACCAGAGCATAATGAGACAAAATATGATATCTAGCCACATAAGGAGCATTTGGTCAGATGACCAGGAGCTTAGGCAAAGAGGTTGGTTCCAAGGAGTGTCTTAAAGGAAGAACATGAGGTAGAGGGGTGGCTATATGTAATAATCTGTACAATACTCTTCTTAATACATAAGATTTGATGCCAATATAAATAAAAGACTGTTTACTGATATGAACCAGTGACCGACTCTGAAGCTTTAAAGTTCAATTTCCTTGTTGGTGGCGTGTTAGAATCACTCTCTCCTTCAGCTTGATGTGCTTACATCGTTAGGAGAGCCCAGTAGATCCAAGATAAGAACGACAATTCTACTGCTCGAGCAGTTTGGCTTTTAGAATCATAGAATCTCTACAGGGCAGAAGAGGCTTCTCTTGGTTAAAATTTAAACTGTGTTCCTTGACAGAATCTTAAAGACTCAAAAGCTGTCAAATAGAAACAAGGAGTAGAAACTATTGAAGACTATTGAAACTATTGAAAACTATAGAAGTCGACAAACTCCCTAACAGTCTACCTGAAACCAGAAATGATGTGATATGAGTTAGGATAGGAAGTGATGTAATTCAGGTCAGATCACACTGTGACCAAATGACTCCCTGTGCTACAAATCTCCCCCAGCAACATGAGAGGCCCTGCTCTTAAAATTAAAAATATAAATGACCAGGAATGCATGCCTTTTGTTTAAGTTGCAAATACTGATCCCAGTTGTTTAAACAATGACTTCCATCTCCACCTATCGTTGATGGTATTCAGCTGGATCATGATGTCTGCCTACATGTATGTTGTCCTAGTCTCCATCTTGATAGATCCATATACAGATATGCCATTTCATGTGAATTTATCATGAGATAAATTACATTTATCATGTAATTTGCAAGTAAAATTCATGTGAGTTCAAAAAGTCCATCTACACCACATTGTCTGTATTCCGACCATCAACCCTCTCTGTTATCTCATCAAAAAACTCAATAAAGTTAGTTAAACATGATTTGCCTTTAACAAATCCAGGCTACCTTTCCTTCATTAATTTGCATTGTGGAATGTTAATATGGTCTTCAATTTTCATTTCTAAAAGCTTTCCACAACCAGGGTTAAACTTATTGGTCTTTTTTGAACAAGAGTATAATATTTACAATTCTCCAGTCCTCTAACATCATCCATTGTCGAGGAATATATCTTTTTTATTTGCATTTTTTGAGACAGACCATAACTGAAACAAAAATGGAAACATAGAAACGTAGAAGATAGCAGCAGGAGGAGGCCATTTGGCCCTTCGAGCCTGCTCCGCCATTCATTAAGATCATGGCTGATCATCCAACTCAATAGCCTAATCCTGCTTTTTCCACATAACCTTTGATCCCATTTACCCCAAGTGCTATATCCAGCCGCCTCTTGAATGCATTCAATGTTTTGGCATCAACTACTTCCTGTGGTAATGAATTCCACAGGCTCACCACTCTTTGGGTGAAGAAATGTCTCCTCACCTCCGTTCTAAATCGTTCTACCCTGTATCCTCAGACTGTGACCCCTGGTTCTGGACTCCCCCACCAATGGGAACATCCACCCTGCATCTACCCTGTCTAGACCTATCAGAATTTTATAAGTCTCTATGAGATCCCCCCTCATTCATCTGAATTCCAGCGAAAACAATCCTAACCTAGTCAATCTCTCCTCATACTTCAGTCCCGCCATCCCCGGAATCAGCCTGGTAAACCTTCGCTGCGCTCCTTCAAGAGCAAGAACATCCTTCCTCAGAAAAGGAGACCAAAACTGCACACAATACTCTAGGTGTGGCCTCACCAAGGCCCTGTATAGTTGCAACAACACATCCCTGCTCCTGTACTCGAAACCTCTCACAATGAAGGCCAATATGCCATTTGTCTTCTTTACCGCCTGCTGCACCTACTGCACCTTACCTTCAGTAAAGGAAAAGGGCAAGGGAAATGGAAACTGAAAAGGGAAACAGAACAGGAGGCTGAGCTTCCCAGTTACTAAGGACATAAAACAAACTGAGATGTGAAAACTAAAACTTCTGGGCAAACTGAACCTAACTGAGAGATATAAAAGAATACAGATCACTTTAACCAGAGTAGAGGCAGTGGGTGAGACCAGTAGTGCAGAAAGGCAAGCTGAAAAGGCAGATTCAAGATCCAGAAGCTGCAGTTAAAATCATAGAATCTCTACAATGCAGAAGGAGGCCATTTGGCCCATCGAGCCTGCATCAACTCTCTGACAGAGCATATTACCAAGGCCCAATCCCCATAATACCCCAATGCACCTAACCTGTACACCTTTTGGACTGTGGGAGGAAACCGGCGCACCCAGAGGAAACCCCCATGCAGACTCGGGGAGAAAGTGTGAACTCCGCACAGGCATTCATTCAAGGTCAAAATTGAACCCGGGTCCCTGGCGCTGTGAGGCAGCAGTGCTAACACTATGCTACTGTGCTGCCGTTTCTGTTACTTGAAGATAACTTTGATGGATCCACCCCCACCACTGGTGATCTATTGATTTGACACTCACAGTCGCCAGTTCAATATTAACCTTGCACATAGCTTGGGGATTAGTATACAGTTGGGAGTCAGCACATCTTGAATCAGTGAGCATGAGGGGTTGCATCTAGGCCGGGAGTAAAGGATTTTGCAGTTTATCGCTGACAAATTTTGCTGAAGAGGATTCAGATGATGGCCTTCGTACAGGTTCCAGTATATAGGAGAACTCTGATGGAAATACACATCAAGATGATGGATGAATTGGCTCATCAGCCAGACAGTCTCCTGTTACTGTTAAAGAGAGTAGAGGAGTCTCTCCAGGTTGGCAGAGAGTAATGCACAGAGCTTGCTCGCTCCTTCGCCTTTCCTTTTTTGCTGGGAACCCAGAGACGTTGCAGATGCAGTCCTTATATATGTTGTTGCAGGATTTGTTTAGACAGGTCACTTAAGCATCTACCCTCTAGAGAGAATGCAGCAACCCTGCCAAATCCACTACATCTCCAACAAAGCTGCAGTGTACATCCAGATACTTTTCGACAGCAGGAGTTCTTAAAAGTCACCTTACCTGACTTTAGAAGTCATGATGTGGAGATGCCGGCGTTGGACTGGGGTAAACACAGTAAGAAGTTTAACAACACCAGGTTAAAGTCCAACAGGTTTGTTTGGTAGCAAAAGCCACAAGCCTTTGGAGCCTTAAGCACCTTCTTCAGGTGAGTAGGAATTCTGTTCACAAACAGGGCATATAAAGACACAAACTCAACTTGCAGAATCTCACTGGCTGTCCTGTCTGGAGACAATACACATCTCTTTAACCTGTCTTAATGCTCTCTCCACTCACATTGTTTGTACCTTTAAGACTTGATTAGCTGTAAGTATTCGCATTCCAACCATTATTCTGTAAATTGGGTTTGTGTCTTTATATGCCCTGTTTGTGAACAGAATTCCCACTCACCTGAAGAAGGAGCTTAAGGCTCCGAAAGCTTGTGGCTTTTGCTACCAAATAAACCTGTTGGACTTTAACCTGGTGTTGTTAAACTTCTTACTGTGTTTAGAAGTCATGCCAGTGCTGGGCCCCTTTTTCAGCTGAACACTAGGTCCTTTTTGAGTGGCATGAAGATTCATACAAGGGACCTGTGCCATTCAGATTTGGGCAATGGGTATCACATCTGCCAGTAGGGCTGTGTAATGTCAGGTTAACACTGGTTCAGCGGCTTCCAGTGTATGCAAGAACTTCTGAAGGTATTGCACTGTGTGTCAGGTGTGGCGGCCGGTACATTGTATCACATCCAGAGAGGGATCAGCTTCTGTAGGAACACCTCCAGTGGCTTCTATCACTTCATTTGTACAGTGGGGTTGACGTGTCTGCATATTCAACAGGTAAAAAAAAGATACTTTGTTAGTTGTGACAGTAGTTGATGTTTTTTTTCTTTCTCATACACCTGTAACCAACTAGAAGAAATACCCTCTTGCGTGGAATATTTTGTCTTTGGCTGCCATTTTTGAATAAATTGACTCAAATCTGGTATTTTAACAGTCAGATGAGCAGACTCTTGTGAATTAAAGTAGGATTTGTATACGTTAGAAACAGAGAACAATTTCTTTACGTTTTAAGTTTATTAGTCACAAGTAGGCTTACTTGTAGGCAATGAAGTTACTGTGAAAATCCCCTAGTCGCCACACTCAGGCGCCTGTTCGGGTACACTGAAGAAGAACTTAGCATGGCCAATGCACTCAACTGGAGCACCCAGAGGAAACCCATGCAGGCACGGGGAGAATGTGCAAACTCCGCACAGACAGTGACCCAAGCTGGAAATCGAACCTGGTCCCTGGAGCTGCAAGGCAGCATTGCTAACTACTGTGCCATCGTGCTGTCCTTCTTTTATGAACTTGGTGGTTTTGTTTGGATAACCTTTGGAGGGGCTAAAGTGCCCTTTGGTGGAGGTCAGGTGCCCATTGGAATTGTTAAAGTAGGCATAAAGTGCGTAAAAAGTGCATAAACACATTACTGTCAAGCTCATCGCAAATGTCCACAGACATATAAAAATCAACTGTCAAAACTTCCAGAAGCATCTGTATAAGGGACCTGTCCAAGGAACTTGTCAATGGGAGCTGACAAGTTGTTGGAAGCATTTAAAAATCCTTTAAATCTTTGACAAAAATGTCAGAAGTGTTGAACAAATGATTGTTTGCTATTTTATTCTGTTTTATGACATACATCTGAGGGTTTCCATTATTGGATCAGTGCTG
The DNA here is from genome assembly GCF_964213995.1 of Mustelus asterias. Taxonomy (NCBI): domain Eukaryota; kingdom Metazoa; phylum Chordata; class Chondrichthyes; order Carcharhiniformes; family Triakidae; genus Mustelus; species Mustelus asterias. The sequence continues at coordinate 45,505,827 of NC_135811.1, read as the reverse complement.
CTTAACTGATTTCACAACCATCCATTATCTCAGTAGGGTGCCTGCCATTTCAGAGTTTGATTGACAACTAGAAGTGGTTGTAGACACCTTGATATGGGACAATGAATTCCAATGTTTGTTGTTATAAGGGATTGAAATTAATGTTTGTTGTTATAAGGATTGTTGGAAGAATGTAAATATAGTAAATTGGTATCATGAATGTGTGTTTATTCAGTATAGTGAATTCTGTAATGGACGCTTAGAATTTTATTTTATCTAATGTCTGTCCATTATGGATATTAGGTGAGTCGGTATGGTAGGTGTAAAGGCAAAGGGTGATGGGCATATGCTAGCATGAGTTGACACTGTTAACATAGGTCTATGAAGGGCTTGGGAGGTGAGTGGAGGGGCATGTGTTGGCATGGCGAGTATGAGAAGTTATGGAACTGTGTGTGGGGGTTGTGGGGGTGAGGGCTAGAATGATGTTTCATGTTTTAATCTTTATTTTTAAACTATGAATGCAGTATTGGAGCCCTGAGGTGGGTCTTTCACACAGTCAACATCTGCACCCAGCCTCCTCCTCAGTTCTTCCTCAGTTGACTTCCAATCCCCTACCCCTCGGTCTAAAATTCCAACAACATGGCTGCCATTTTGAAAAATCAGATTCACGGAATCTGGAATTCACCTGTCTCTGCCCACCTGACCCAGCTATGAAAATCTAGGCCTTAGTCACAACTTTTCTGGTTGGATCTTTTTTAATTCAATATTTCAGCATTTTAGAACCTGAATATAAAAAGAAGACTAATTTTGAGCTAGTTTCACAATTAGTTCAATTTGTATGATGATTCAAACAGGAAAAGTTACTGAAATTCAAGTTTGATTATGTTCCTGAATCTGAATACATTGGTTTTCTAAAATAATGCAAAGAACCTTTCTCTTTAATTCAATTCTACAGAAGAGATTTCATTAGAACTTACTGCATTAGAAATGGGAATATTCACATCCTTAGTTATTCATTTAACTAAATATGAAAAATTGATAATCAATAGCTCAAGACTCAAGAGCAAACACAAGAGCAAACACAAGGGATGGCATGATGGCACAGTGGTTAGCACTGCTGCCTCACAGCACCAGGGACCTGGGTTCAATTCCGGTCTCGGGTCACTGTCTGTGTGGAGTTGCATGTTCTCCCTGTGTCTCCATGAGTTTCCTCCGGGTGCTCCAGTTTCCTTCCACAGTCAAAAGATGTGTGGCTTAGGTTGATTGGCCATGCTAAATTGACCCTAGTGTCAGGGGTTCGGCAGGGTAACTATATAGGGTTACGGGAATAGGGCCTGGGTGGGATTGTGGTTGGTGCAGACTTGATGGGCCAAATGGCCTCCTTCTGCACTGTGGGGATTCTATGAACAATGTAGAGGTCTAACTGATCCAAAGAACGTATGGAAGTATTCTCGAACTATTTGTATTAGATGATTAGCACAATAATAAGAATTGCTTTAAAAGTTAAAATTTACATATAAAAATATGCATGAATAAATATAAAGCAGTTATATTCTGGCATTAAACTATTATTTGAAGTGGAGAAGCTGAAAGTCACATGTTTGTTGTTCAAAGTTGAATGAGGAAAGAAAGTCTTTCATTTTTATGAGTCCTTATAATTTCCAGGAACATCTCGATGAGCGTCATACACAATTATTGACTTTGTGGGCAAACACAGCAGCCATTTTGCACAAAACCAATTCCCACAAATATCAATAAGGTGATGACTCCCAATCTGTATTGGTGGCATTTCTTGAGAGAAGAATGTCGTCTGGGAGCCAGGAGCACAACTTCCTCTATTTCCAATCGTGCTAATGGATTTTTAACACTTCCCTGAACTGTTGGAAAAGCAGGGTCTTGTTTTAATGTGTCATCCAAATGATAGTATCGCTGACAAAGAAGCAGTGTCTCAGTACTGCACTGATGTGGCAAGCTAGATTACGCATCTAAGTCCTGGAGTGGAATCATATTTTGCTGAGAGTGTATGTTATATTGTACACTAATAACTCTCCATTAACAATAGCTCTACATTTAACAAGTATTTTATGCTTCAAGACATACATAAAGATGGTAAGATATTTTTCAAATGCAGTACATATGTAGGGAACCATTATCATAGATTTGTGGGTAGCATTTAAAATTCAAAAGAACCTCAAAGCAGCACATTGTTTATGCCATTTAATGTAGACGAGAGTACTCCCACGATCAATAACCATTCATATCAGCAACAGAAGGATTAATTGTGTCAATATTATAATCTACGAACTGTGCTTTATCGCGCCAAACCATTTCTGTGTCATTTATTTGTTATGAGGTGTTCCTATCTTGTGATCATTGGATCATGGATTATGCATTGTTTATAGAAGTAATTCTATTGTACATTCATGTAGCCAAGTCTTCATTTAGAAAGAAAACACACCACAGAAATAAAACATTGTATAACGGTTGTTTTTTCAACCTTGCGCTCTTGTGTTTTTCTAATCGCCTCCCAGTTCAAGTTAGCTTGGGTCAAATTTACAATAATAAACCACATCCGTAAGATCATTTTATGATGTTTTATGGAACCATGGTTAATAACATGGAAATAGTTCAGTATATGATGCAGGTATCTATTGCATGGAACACAAATATTCTAATTTGTCACAGTGGAGAGGGAAAAGCAGAATCAGAACAGCAAAATCCCTGAGATATCCAGGAGTAAGTTGGATTACTTACTTGAGATACTTGGATTCTGTTACTTCACACGCCCACTGGTCATGGATAGCGTAAAGGGGGTGCACCTCAACTATTACATGAGATTTGGGGATCGGAGGTCCATAAGGAAACAATCATTGGCCTTAGGAGAAGTGACAACCTCCATCTTCGTTAGATATACAGGGCTCAGTATTGTTGGAGCTGCACTCATCCAGACAAGTCGAGCATATTCCATCACACTCCTCAAGCACTGACTTTGGACCCTCATTCTTGGCTTCAAGTCTGACCATTGAGCTCCACCCAACCTGTAACAGATCAATGCCCCAAGTGACATCTTCCGCTCTACCTACTCGGGTCTGCTGTGCATCCTCATTGACACTTGGGATAGAGACTTCTGCCAATCAACCTGCAATCTTGAAATCTCCTCAAAACCTCTTCATCCTCCTACCTCACTCTTTCAAAAGCCTTCTCAAACCTATCTTTTTTACTATACGCTGACTCTCTCTTCTGACTTATTCCTTGCTTCCTACTTAGGGCAGAATCACACTGCAGTGTGCGCTGTTGCGGCGGAGATGGCCCACCCTTGACTGGTAGTGGAATCTTCCAGTCCCACTGCTGCCAACGGGGTTTCTCTCTGTTAGCACCCTCCACCACCAGGGAACCCACAGCAAGGATGTCGCCACCAGCAGGGCTGGAAAATCCCACTGGCGGGAATGGTTGGAAAATCCTGCCCTTACTACTTATCTTGTGAAGCAGTTTAGCACTCAAAAGACACGTTTTTAAAAATGTAAGTTATTGTTTTTAACTAGGTCAGCATTTAGAACATCAGAAATTGTTCTGATGAAGGGTCATCCAGACTTGAAACATTGGCTCTATTCTCTCTCCACTGATGCTGTCAGACCTGCTGAGACTTTCCAGCATTTTCTGTTTTTTTGTTTCAGATTCCAGCATCTGCTGTAATTTGTGTTTACCTCAGAAATTGTGTCCCTGACCTTAATTTATCTTGCTAATAATGCCAGCGAACAATTTCATTTAAAAAGCTTAAAAATAGTTTCCTGTCAAATTCAAATTTTAGTTAGTTATTAATGACTTTTTGGCAGTAGCCCCATACTCAAGCCTTTATAGCAATCAATAGTATTGACCTCCCAATTCTGATGTTATTAATCATAACTGGCTTGTTAGCATTGCTTTGCAGTCACACAATTGATCCACTTTGAACAAGTTTCACCTGAAATCTGGCTTCAGTTCTCAGTGTATTTTACTGAAGGCCAGATAAGTGTGTCTATGAAGTACCGTGGTAATTATTAAGAAATGTCTGCTGACCTCACCGTTGAAGCAAACCCCATGTGGCAAGGGTAACTTTGATAAGACTTTGGTCACCATTGGTGACTGAGATAAACATGGGAGACATTGATCTCATCATACCAGTGTTAAATCTTGTCTCCTGACCTATGACTTTCACTACCACTTATAGTTAGCATTTAATAGCAGCAGTGAATGATAGAAAAGGTATTGACGACCATAATGGCTAAACAGGTTGTAGTGAAACCTACAAGAATTCATTACTAAGCCAGCCTAATTTGTCCCTGTGTTCAGCAGCACCTGCCATCACTTTCAAAATTCAACTCCAGTGGCCTCCATAATGATAGCCAATCCTCAGCAAAAGTATCATGTCTGGGTGATAAGTTTAAAATCAATGCCATCAAATATTTTTTCATGTTTTCATCATGTAGCAACCATTTTTGGGATCTTCGATATTTGAATTTGAGACAGAAATCGTGGGGCAAAAGACCTTAGTGGGGAAAAAATATACATTTCGAACAGTTTGACTTTTGCTATTTTTACTGGTAGGTTTTCATGACAGGTTGACTTTCTTCACTGCCCTGCCTGATTCAGTTTTTGGTTCTTCCTTTTGTAAATTTTCCTGAGGTGTCAAAGTTAGAGTTGGAAATTGTTCATCCTTTTTTAGTTAATGAAACAATTGTGATACAGAAAATGTGACATAACAGAAAATAAATATGCTCTATTTCTTATTCTCAGAAGGAGGCCATTTGGCCCATCAAGCCTGCACCAGCTCTCTGAAAGAGAATATTTTCCAGTTCCTTTCCCCCACCCAATTCCTTTAACCCCACACATTTCCCATGGCTAATCCCCCTAAACCGACACATCTTGGGACACTACGGGGCAATTTAGTATGGCCAATATACCTAACCTGCACATCGTTGGAGTGTGGAGGAAACCGTTACACCCGGAGGAAACCCACACAGACGTGGGGAGAATGTGCAAACTCCACACAGTCACCCAAGGCTGGAATTGAACCCAGGTCCCTGGTACCGTGAGGCAGTAGTGCTAACACTTTGCCACCATGCCGCCCCTGCATAATCAATAGTCCCTGCATTTCCTGCATTATCAGTACGCAGGTCTTTCGAATTCACAAGCAGTATTGCTCTCTTTTGAACTGCATACTGACTAACATTAGCTCATTACACTGAGAACTGGTAATACATATATACACAATAGGCAACATGAATAACAGGAATATCCTTGTACTTTAAAAAACATTGGGGACTAGACAAACACAGCCCAATTTTACTTGATATTATTGGGTAGGCTGAGTTCACATTAGGGTTAACATTTCTCATATATAAATGTAATTGGAATAATCAGCTCTGCCCAAAATTGACCTCTGTTCATTTCAGACTGGGTAAAATTTGATTTTCTTCAAGTCCCACGTCCTAGATTCAACATTTGGCTTGTGTTGAGTGAGAAGTCCAGAGCCGGATTGGTGATGTATGACAATTTACCTCAACATTCCCAACCCTCGGATCTACTCCCAGCTGTTCTTTAGTGAACCCTTCTGCAAAGTATATATGTGTCGATACATTGAAGAAAAACCACTTAGATGAGATTGCTACTGGTGTCCTGGAAATATAAGTCAATACAGAAACTTAAAAAAACAGAAAATAGGAGCAGGAGTTGGTCATTCGGCCCTTTGAGCCTGTTCTGCATTCAATATGATCATGTCTGATTTTATGTCATAGTATTTGCAGTAACTTGGCCTCTGAGGTAGAAAATTCCATAGGTTCACCACCCTCTGAGTGAAGAGGTTTCTCCTAATCTCAGTCCTAAATGGCCCATGCTGTAGCCTGAGACTATGACAACTTGTTCTAGACACCCCAGCCATATGAGTCACAACCTTCAGGAACTACCATGATTTATTTTTAGATTAAATGACTGATCAATATAGTCTTAGTCACTTTCAATTGTATGTATTGTACACAAGTTTTTGCATTTTATTTGAAAGATATGTCTTCTCTACTTTAATTGTGTGAAGTGTGGGCCTTGCTTTCTGATGGGGAGAGGATTAAAGCAGAAATTGCAGCATATAATCAAACACTTTCTCAATCACAAACATGTATGCAGGTTCTAGTAATTAGAATGTTTATTTTCTCTGTCAAAAATATAGCTGGATAAGTAGGAGATCTCTGGTTGCTTCATGTGTTTGTACAATTGAATTAGAATGAGGAAAGATACAAAGAGGGATCTTGGACAGGATCCTCAATCTCATCCCTGGCTGCCCCTCTGCAAGTCGGAGCGCAGAATTTGGTGTTCCAGACAAAACTCTTTCAGCAACACCGGAGAATCCCAGCCACGAACGAGGACGGAGATTTTCAGTGCTTCTCTCTCTTTGTGATCTGCTGCTTATGATTTTCTGCCCATTAAGATAAATGGACATAAAATCCCTAAAGGGGAGAAGAGCAGAAAACCTTGGCTACCCTCTCTATCCATCTCTCTCAGCTGAGTATCCTTTCTGAAATTCATGGAATACAAAAGTAGCCAAAGTTCTGTAATCAGTGCCGTTGGACACACATACCCTGTTTAAAATTAATTCCAAATAAACTTTATCGGAATAAGGGTTTTGAAATTGTCCTCTAGCTGGACTCCAAAGAGCGCAAACAGTTGGAAACTAAAACAAAATATTAAAACGTACTGATACCTTATTGAAAACTGAGGTAAACTGCACTTAGAATGGACAATCTGTATTCAATTTAAGGCAGTCACAGAATGAAGCAACATTATCAAGTCCAAGACTAACTTTTGGGAAAGGATATAAACTTCAGATTAAAACTTTAGTTGAGGCATTAAAAGACAAAAAAGGTAATTCAACAGACAAATTTGATCATTATTTTTCAAAAAAAGGAATCTCCATACAGAATGCTTATATGGCAATTTTCAACAGACGGACACTCTACTCAAGAATATTATTGTTATTTTATTAGTTAGTGTCACAAGTAGGTTTACATTAACACTACAATGAAGTTACTGTGAAAATCCCCTAGTCTTCACACTCCTGCGCCTGTTCGGGTACACTGAGGGAGAATTTAGCATGGCCAAAGCACCTAACCAGCACATCTTTCGGACTATGGGAGGAAATCCGAGCACCCGGAGGAAACCCATGCAGACACTGTGCAAACACCGCACAGACAGTGACCCAGGCCAGGGATCGAACTTGGGTCCCTGGTGCAGTGAGGCAGCAGTGCTAACCACTGTGCCAGTGTAGGTAGAAGAACATTAGTAGAATTAGGAGCAGGAGTAGTCCACTCGACCCCTCGAGCCTGCTCCGCCATTCAATAAGATCTGGGTGATCTGATTGTAACCTCAGGTCCACCCTCCCTATTCCTGATAACCCCACCCCGGTTAATCAAGAATCTATCTAGCTCTGTCTTTAAAATATTCAAAGGTTCTGCTTCCACTGTCTTTTCAGGAAGAGAGTCCAAAGACTCACAATCTTCTTAGAAAAAAAAGTCACCTCATCTCCATTTTGAATGGGCAACCCCTTATTTTTGAACAGTGACCCATAGTTCTAGATTCTCCCACAAGAGGAACCATCCACTCCACAGCTACTCTGTCAAGGCTGTTCAAGATCTTAAAGAAATAATAACCAATTTGTTTTGAAGCAAACACACAGATATATTAATGTCTGTAAGATATGAAATATTAAATAACAAGCATTTCCCTACTTCTGTTGCACTTGCGTTATCTCTGACTGTTTCTCCAATCCAATTGGTTCAGCCTGTTCCAACTCAAAATAAACCTACCTTTTTCATCATGACTATTCAAACCATCACTTCCGCTATTTTAAAAGCTTGCTACAATTTCTGCCAATCCTATAATAATCCCCTGTTAGGAATAGGTATCTTGCCCCAATCCATAACTCACATCTTGGAATAATTTTATCATGCAACCCTAATGATAAGTGAAAGCAGTATGAGAGAGAAATATTTGCATAAATTTGGACTTCAGGTTTCTGTAGCAGGGGTGCCTCTCCAGCAGCACAGCCACAACACAAGGGCAAGAGATTATTCTCAAGCAATAGATGGAGGGGTGCAGAGATAGACAAGAGTTATTCACAGATGTGTGTTATTAGCGCTCTATTGCTCTAACATTGCACCATGCCCACAGTCAGTTCCACGGTATCTTACACAGCCCTGTTTAAAGTGGCTGCTACCAAGAACAATTAAAGATTACAACATAGAACAAGAAATAACATGAGGCAGGAAATGCATAGGGCACCTTCTGAAACAACATTGCAAATTTATTGTGGAGATTTCCTCGGGTTTTTTTTAGAAAATGTGTTCATGATTCCCCTAGAATTACTGTTCATAGGAAGTTTCCACAAGCATGATGATGCTATATAAAATAATCAGAGGCAATTTCCCCTGTTTAATGTTCTATATCCTTCAAGACAGTCTTTAAAACCAACCACTTCAATTAAACTTTTGGTTGTTGTATTTTGGTGCCTTGGTGACAAATGTTCTTTTCTAATCAATCCTGTGAAGCATCTTAATATGTTTTAATATGTTAATGGGTGCTATGTCCCTAAAATTTGTTGTTGTAGCTTTTTTCTTTTCAGGCTTACCTGGGTCTGATCATCAGAAGTTACTTCAATGTTCTCCAACTTTCTGCAAGACAATTCCCTGCCCAAAGCACATGAAGAAAATGTCCTTTTCCATTGCTGCAGCTGCTTATGTATCCTTGAGGTGAATTGGGAGAGAAAACTGTGTCACTATGATGGTATAAGTGAAGGAGAAGAGAAAAATCCCCAAACTACCCTTCTCTGTACATTTTCCAGTGTATTCTGTGGCTTAACAATAAAACTCCTCAACTCCCCACAGAGCTGAAAGAATTAAGAGGGATTCAGAGAACTTCAACATTTATTGCATGTCTCAGAAACATGTTGTAATGATGCACTCTCAGAGACATCATTAATGAACACAAAAAGGATTTTTTAATAAGAAAACAGCAGCCTCAAGGCTGCACCTAGCTCCCAACATATCTCCAGCCTGAGGACTCCACTCCCTGAGGTGATTCCCTAGTCTGAGACCCTATTGATCCTCCAGGCTAGGTAACCCTTAATGTGCCATGTTGCCCTTAAACGGACAATCAACACAAATCACCACAAGTGTCAAAGTTTTGCTTTTGAGATGCAGTCACTTGGCATATAGGAAGGAATGAGAGCTGTTTTATATATAACAATATCCCATAAATGACCTAATGACCTATTCTTTTGTGGTGTAAATTGAGGGAATAATGTTGGGCGGAGCCTGAGGAGAACTCCCTGCTCTTTTTCAAACAGTGTCAAGCAATCTTTAATATCCACCTGAACCATTAGAACAGGTGGATAGGACATTGTTTTAAATGTTTCATGCGAAGGATGGCATCTCCCTGCAATGTATTAAATGGCAGCCTAGATTATATGTCAAGGTTAAACTCAGGACAAAGTTGACAAAATAACAGTTGAAGCATTTTTAATTGAAAGAATGTAAATTAGTGTGTAGACAGTTACTTGAAAACTTATTTTGAATAGGATATTTCCTTGCTAACCATTTGTATTTTCCGTTGTGAAATGAAGTCTCAATTTGCGAAGAAAACATAACTTTTACATTTAATGCTGCATTCTTTTCTGTATCAATCCTGTAACCTGGAACTACATTATTCCCATCAATGCAACCGTGCAAAATAAATTGCATGTGTGGAGTGTAATGTCTGTTTTTTTTCTCTATTCTATCAGGTTTTCAGAGGGAATATGTATTCCATTGCTGTTTGGATATTAAAAGTTCACACCAGTGATAACTTTTCCAAATTTTTCCAAGATTTTCTCTATTACCAGAAGTAATCATAGTTTAAAGTTTATTGTATTTTACAGAACATCAATTGACAACAAAATTGTTGTTGTTAGCGTATCTTCACACCCATACTGTTTTTATCCTTTGGGGAATAGTGGGAAAAGTGCTGGAAGGATTTCTGAGCTGCATTATCGGCCCATCGAACCATGTTGAATGCTCCTTTCATGGCCAACAAGTCCTGGCGTTAGACTCAAATCCAGAGCTTCTGGGCCAGTGGTAGGGGAACCGCCATTGCACCACAGAGCCTCCCTTTCACAAAGTAATGTCATCTGGCTTTGTACGTCTTGCATGCTGGTTACTGAAATAAGATGAACAATGTAGTTATGTGAAGTAGACATAAATCTTACAGCAAAAGATGCATTTAAATTAATCCAATCCTGCTGGCTATTTATTAACAATTGTGTTCCTAAAATTAGAAATTAAGTCTTCCAATCTATCCAAAAAGAATCATGTATTTATCCTTTAGCACAATCGTACTGTTGTCTATATTCACTTTTCAAATCTCCTACCATAACAAAGTCTTTAAGCAATCTTCCATATTGTCAAATATTAAAAATATAAACCAGGAGAATATTTAAACAATACTATTAGTTATCCATCCTAACATAGTTGACAAAATACCCTGATTTTGTGTAGTTATGACAGAAAAACTGTCAGCGTTTGCCATCGTTAATTCTCTGTAATTGACAGTAACATCTGGAGACTGTTCAGTCATAGTTAAATGTGGAAATCCAGAGGTCGCTGTCAGTGACTACATTTCTTTATAGGGTCAATTGTTGACGCACCATTATACTGCAACAAATTAGAAATCACTGAACTGCAGTGAACACGCTCTTTTGTCTCCTTGTAAAAGTGTTAAAGTTTTAAAGTTTATTTATTAGTGTCACAAGTAGGCTAACATTAACATGGCAATGAAGTTACTGTGAAAATCCCCTAGTCGCCACATTTCAGCACCTGTACCATACATTGAGGGAGGATTTAGCATGGCCAATGCACCTAACCAGCACATCTTTTGGACTGTGGGAGGAAACTGGAGCACTCACAGACACGGGGAGAACGTGCAGACTCCTCTCAGACAGTGACCCAAGCCGGGAGTCGAACCCGGGTCCCTGGTGCTGTGAGGCAGCAGTGCTAACACAAAAAACCCTTGAAATAGTTTACACCTTGTTGAATGAGGTGTAAGTAGGTTTTTAATGGGCACTGAGTTCATAATTACTTCTGACTAACCTCTGCCATCCTAACAAACTACTTCTTTATTTGCTCTATTATGATCAAAAGACATTTTTTTAAAATAACAACTTTTTAAAAAAGTTATGATCTTTCAGCTCCTACCTTAACCATGCGTATGTGCGTCATAATCATTATTTGACTCTCTGTAGAATGTAATTAAAAATGTGTTAATCAGTGCATTTTACTTCCTGGTTTTCTGTCTGTGAGAATACTTCAAAGCGATTTGGTACTTACCTGTTTGATCTGAAGTCTTGCTCGAATTGGCACCAGTTTAAACTAATATTGGGAAAGAGGAAATCAATGCCACAGAGATTGCTAAATCTTTGTGGGAAGCTTTCTCTGAGGTCAGTGGTGAGCGCCATCACTTCACCACTGAACAAGAAATCTGGACAATAAAGTTATCACTGAATATGTAATGGAGTCAGCTGATGCGTTTATTGGCTTTCATTGAGAATTGAACTTCTGGCCTCCATTTTTACACAATGGAATATTTTAGAATTCATTTGTTCAAAAGAAAAGACTCTCTGTTTTCAATTTTTTTCAACCTTTGTCGTTACTTAATTTGGTTAATTTTCTTCCAGTATTTCAGCTTTAATATTGTTGTGCTACATGGGATGTAACGGAGATCTTGTGGCGCAGTGGATAGCATCCCTGTCTCTCAGCCGAAAGCTCCAGGTTCGAGTCCTACCCCAGGACTTGATGGCCAAGGAAGGTGCCCTCATAACATGGCCAAACAAGTTGAGTATCGACCTGCAAAATCCTCCTAATGGCCAGCGTTAAGAGTAGGAGAAGCTCCTTGTCAGCCAGCCATGTTTGATGGGGAGTGACCCCCCCACCCCAAGCTATAAGCCTTTGGTGGTAGACTAATGACCTGTTGCAGGAAAAACTAGCTTTGGAATCAGATGAAAATCTGCCTTGTGCTCCACTAGGTGTGGGAAGAAGAACAACAACAACATGGGATATCGGGCATATATCACTGCCATATAGTCGCAGGACCATGATCTGTAGCAGCCAATCTCCAGGTGGAAAGCTCTCCAAATTATGGAAAACGGTCACTAAGGACCACCTTCATCAGTGTCACCACCGTACAGAATCTCCATTAATGGAGGCAAATCAAAGAGCTTCAAATTAGAACTAAGGTTTTTATTTGCATAAAAACTTTTGAACTTTTGGTAGAGTAATGGAGACCAAAAAGCTATGAAACAACATGAGAAACAACTGGGAATTGTGACTGGGGCTATAGCTTCTTTCTGGATGGATCAAAAGGCCATTTTAATCTGTCCTTTTATTGTAACATTGTGAAGGAGGGGGAGAGTGAAAGTAACTCCAAAATACTAACTCCTGCCCTTTCATTGACAGAAATGATCTTAAATGGTCAAAAGATATTTTAAAAGTGGTTAAACTGTTGCAAATGCTTTACATTTACCATTAAGATTGAGCTTAATAATAAAGTATATATTTTCAGGAAAACATGTAATTGCCCATATTTCAAGAGCCATTTTTCTTTTATTTATCCGGTTTGTCAAAGCAAGGGTAAGGTTGAATTGAATCTCAAACTGCTTTACCAGATTTCTAGGCTAAATGTCTTTGAGGCACTCTCAAAATGAAAAAAAATTGCTGAGTATCTTAAGTTAGGACACATTAAAAGTTTGCAATGATAGGTTAACTACAGAAGGAAAACAGGCCCAACAGGTAATACATTCTCACTGTACAGATCACTGGGAAGGAACAGTCTGAGAGTGATTAATTCAAATAGTCTTAATGACCATTTGTTAATGTGTTGTAATAATCGAACGACTGAGGAACGTAACTGCACTAGCTGTTGACCTTGAGTAACCAGGAACCATTATGCAGTGTTAGTTTGATAAATTAGTGAAAGGGAATGTTTACCTTGATACTGTATCTTTTACTGTTTTTCAAAGCCCTGTCAATGACTCTCATGTCACATGTGGCAAACAGAGGAAACGCTGATCGTACACAGTAGATCCTGGCTCTGTAAATTGTCCAACTATAACGTGGTAAATGCATCTTTATCAGTCCGTTATCTATAAGTGAGAACATCGTGACAAATGAGGCATTGAACAATTACTTTTGAAAAATAAGAGCAAATGTTGGCCAATTTGGTAGCATGAAATACAGGGAGTCAAATATTTAATTTTGCAGTAAATTTATATTCAACATTAGGAAGAGAATTTCCTGTCATTTACTGGAGTAAAGGCTGAGCTCTTTCTTTCTGCTCCAGTGCCCACTTTCAGCTTGTGCCCAGAGCTCTACGCCCCTCTCTGACATCACAAATGTATTAACAAACACTTAAGAAATAAATTGATCGAATCACACACTGTGCATTGCCAAGGTTACAGCAGAAAGCAGGGAGATCACAGGTGTGTGCCTGCTCTATTCACCTGTCAGTGCAGTTTTTACACTATTTTTCCTGTGTCTGTTTTCACTCTGCGACTGAGCCTCTGAAACGCATCAGCTACATCTGATAGAAACCTCCAACTCGGGACGATAAGAACTCAAAGACTTCATTGCCGCAAGCTACAACTATTCACTTCTTAAGAACCCCCTCCCCCCGAGTTAAAGTCCAACCTGGGGCTTGGCATTCAACATTATCCTTCGCTGATGGCTGTTATGGATAATCAGTAGCAGAAATTTCTGGCAGCCTCAGTCTACTCGCAAGTAGATATGAGTCAACAGGATGGAGTTAATGCCAACTGCTCCAGAGCTTAATAAATGAAAATATTTTTGTTAAAAGTAGTATAAATCATTGTCCTTGCTAACTGATCAGGACATTAATAGCTCGAGACGACCTTTTATCCAGCAGTGAGTTACACTGGCAATTGAACATTTGATCACTGAGATATTCACCTCCTGCCGCACTTCCATTAAAAGCTGAATTGTAATTCGAAACAGCTGATCAGTAGCATGATAATATAAAGTATGAAGGGGAAATAATTCATCAAAACTTTAATTTGCGAGTAATAACTTTTTGTGGTAAAATATACTGGCTACATTTTTGTTTTAAATGCCTTGGCTGCAGTGGCATTATCCTTTAGACAAAATCAAATTTGAGAAAAAGCTCTTTCTAGCCACAAAATACCAATACTCACCCCCTCCAATAGCTCACGTAGGTCACTGCTTATGTTAGAGAACATAGTTTCTTTGGCAACAGAAAGTTTGATAGTTGCAGGTTAATGCTGCCCCATCTGTTTTTCCCCTCTGGTTTTTATAAGTCAGCATAACAAATCCGTTAATGGAACATTGCAGTCTATTTTTGAAATGCTACAATTATTTAATCTAATTCTTTTTCGAAACGTATTTTGATCTGGGTACTCAATGATGGTACAGCACAGGGAATTCAACTAGAAAAGCCAAGTTTCAATTACGATGCTTCCCCAAGAGGCAAGTTTTATCCATGTCATTTAAAATTGGTGAAGAAGGAATGTCTCCCCATACTACTAAAGACTGCGATTGACTTATCAAACAGCATCAATAGTACAAATGGAATTTTAGTCTATTCATGGGTTGTCGGCATTGCTGGCTGTGCCTGCATTTATTGCCCATCCCCAATCGCCCTTCCACTGAAGTGGAGTTCAATTTAACTTATAAGGAGGAATTTTCCCGTCCCGCCATGGGAATCGCAGGGGGTGGGAGGTGGACCAGGAAAAGGTCCGTTGACGTCAGGCAGGATTTTCCAGGTTTCATAGAATCATAGAATCCCTACAGTGCAGAAGGAAGCCATTCAGCCCATCAAGCCTGCGCAGGCTATAATCCCACTCGTAATCCCATGTATTTACCCTGCTAATCCCCCGACACTAATGAGCAATTTAACATGGTTATTCCACCTAACCCGCACATCTATGGACTGTGGGAGGAAACCGGAGCAACCAGAGGAAACCCATGTGTCTGGGACGAGTGTGACCAGAAAATCCCACCCATAGAGTCAACCACGTGGCTGTGGATCAGGAATTACATGTAGGCCAGACCAGATAAAGATGGCATTAATGAACCAAATGGGTTTCATAGTGTAAAGCTTTGTAAAATTATGTCATCCCTTCAAGGAAAAGTCAGCAATGCATGAGAATCATGTGACACCAGGTTCACATTTGTTTAAAGGTGATGTGCACCAGTCGCTTTGTGCAGTTGTGTCTGAGGTCAGCACCTTTCCTTGTTGAACTCTGTGGTATAGGGGACGGGAGCAGGAGACTGGCAGCTTGCATGGAACAGCAACAGTGGTGAGGGGGAGGGGCGGATGGGAAGTGGGTTGGGACATGGATGATTAGAAGGGAGATGCAAGGAAGGACAGAGAGTGGGATTGAAGCATGAAGCATAAACAAATGAAACAGGAAGGGCCTGGCATCCTGGGTGTGGCGGAGACAGTCAAGTAAGAAAATTAGGGGCTTAAAAGGTGGTGTCATTACTGTCCATATGTGGATTCATCCCAGTGTCTTGGCAGAGTCCTTGCAGGCTTTAAGTTCATGTACAACATTTCAATTATGTCCCATTGAGAGTGATCTTGGGCAATGTTCTTTACAATGTATAGGTGGAAGAGCCTGCAAGTTCAGCCATATCTCATAGAGTGGCAAATACAACTCTGGGCACTAACATGAACATTGTGAGCATAAAAACACAACATTGCTTCTTCCATAATAAGGAAATATTCCTCATTCCCCTGTAACCATTAACATGTGCCAACCATGAGGTGTGCCAGTATATTGAACTCTCTGACTAGAGTCGCAATAGATAATGATGATGCACACATAAATAAAGTAAACACAATGTTTATTCTTTCATAGGCTCTGTGTGTCACTGGCAAGGTCAGCAATCTGTTACCTACCCCTGATTGCTTTGAACTGAGTAACTTGCGAGGCCATTTCAAAGTCAACGACATTGCTGTGGATCTGGAGTCACAGGTAGGCCAAACCAGGTAAGGATGGCAGATTTCCTTCCTTAAAGGACATCAGTGAACCAGATGGATTTTACAATAACAAATGATAGTTTCTTGGTCACCATTACTGAGACTAGCTTTATATTCCAGATTAATTAAATGCATTTAAATTCCACCAGCTGCCGTGGTGGGATTTGAACCCAAGTCTTCAGAGCATTATCCTACTTCCACTCCCATTCCCATTCCCATTCCCACTCCCACTCCCAGTCCCAGTCCCAGTCTCAGTCCCACTCTCACTCCCAGTCCAGTTCCATTCCCATTCCCACTCACAGTCCCAATCCCACTTCCAGTCCCAGTTCCAGACCCACTCCCACTCCCACTCCCAGACCCACTCCCACTCCCACACCCAGACCCACTCCCACACCCACTCCCAGTCCCACTCCCATTCTCACTCCCATTCCCACTCCCAGTCCCACTCCCAGTCCCACTCCCAATCCCAGTCCCAGTCCCACTCCCATTCTCACTCCCATTCCCACTCCCATTCCCACTCCCAGTCCCATTCCCAATCCCAGTCCCAGTCCCAGTCCCACTCCCATTCTCACTCCCAGTCCCACTCCCATTCTCACTCCCAATCCCAGTCCCAGTCCCACTCCCATTCTCACTCCCAGTCCCACTCCCATTCTCACTCCCATTCCCAGTCCCAGTCCCATTCCCATTCTCACTCCCAGTCCCACTCCCATTCTCACTCCCATTCCCACTCCCAGTCCCACTCCCAGTCCCAATCCCAGTCCCAGTCCCACTCCCATTCTCACTCCCATTCCCACTCCCATTTCCACTCCCAGTCCCACTCCCAATCCCAGTCCCACTCCCATTCTCACTCCCAGTCCCACTCCCATTCTCACTCCCATTCCCAGTCCCATTCCCACTCCCACTCCCACTCCCACTCCCATTCCCAATCCTCATCCCACTCCCAGTCCCACTCCTGCTCTTACTTCCATTCCCACTCCCAATCCCTCTCCCATCCCAATCCCTCTCCCTTCCAATCCCACACCCACTCCCAGTTCTGTCCACTACAGCTTCCAGCACTGTTGGGAATAGAGAGCTGCTGACCAATCAGAATGATTGACAGATCTCCAAGGTGGGATTTCCTCCCTGTTGAGAGGCGGAAATCCCGTCTCCAGCCAATTAACACTCATTGCAACATGGAAACAATCTCTCCAACCCCTTGAACGTGGGAAGGCAAATCCCACCATCCTAAAATCCTAGCTCAGGAATATAAATAAACAATTATATTTTCCTGCTATGGCAAAGTCATCTGGACTCGAAACACTGGGGGTGATTTTGTGCCCGCACTCTCCGTATGCAGGATTGTGGGCACGTGCTCAAAGTCCGGAGAGCGCGATGGAGTCATACCGGTGGAGTGACGTGAAACACGTGGAACCACAGAAAGCTCATTTGAATACATTAACATGTCATTAGTGAGCACTCTCTCTGGGACTCTCCCCTTCATTGGGCACGCTGATGCCATTTACAACATAAGCATGAACCTGGCAGCTTCACCTCCGAGGTGGGGGTTTGGGGGGGGGTGAATGCTCAGGCAGCCAGCACCCTCCATGGTGTGCACTTCTCAGAGAGCACCAGAGAGGACTCGGCAACACAGATACGTTCAACTCGGGGCGGGGGGTTGGAGTCCCAGAATCACGATTTTGAGGAAAGGGGTCAGGAGGGGTCGCTTGCAGCCTCAACCTCCCTTCATTTTGGGGTGCACCTTTTTAAAGGGGTTGTGATGGCTGGTATGCAGGCAGCGCTTCCCGTGTCCTCCTTCCTAGGTTCCCGTCTTGAGGGACACGCGGACCACAGAAAGCTCATTTGAATACATTAACATGTTATTAGTGAGCACTCTCTCTGGGACTCCCCCCTTCATTGGGCACTGAGGGAGTTCCCTTCCTTAGCAGGGGCTGGCAAAATTGCAGGAGGGACATAGCACTGCTATTCTCACACTCCACAGGGATGCGGTGCCAGGTGGGCGCAGTGGTTCCCCCAAGCCTGGTGGCATGAGCAGACAGGGTGGAGGCTCTGTGGGTGATCAAGTGAAATTTACTGACAAATATTCAAAACAAAATGGTGACAGGAGGTCTGTCACTCACTGGGAGGGAAGTGTCAGGTGGGCTGGAGGCACCCAGGGCTCCTTGACTGCAGGGCTCTGGGCTGTAATCCAGACGATCCTCTTCCCTTTGGGTTCCCGAGAATCCCAGTGCTCCTCAATGGGATGGAGGGGCAGCTGGGGTGAGATCCAGAAGCCTCGTCGTCCTCTGGTGCTGACACTCATGGATTCCCACCAGTGCCTGTGCCATGGTACGGACATCTTCTGCCATGGAGTGCCCATCTTGCACCAAGGTCTCCACTGCCAACCTCACAGTGTTGGTCTCAGTGCACTGCACTGACGGCACCATTTCCTCGGATAGAAGGCGATTAGACTCCTCCAATCAGCCTCGCACTCCAAGGTGGGTTGCTGTCATCCCTTCCTGATACTTGCGACTCTGGCTTTGCAGCTCCAGCAGTTGTGGGAACACCATTGGCTAGAGGCCCAGCACAGTCCTGGACTGCGGCACCCCTCCGAGTGCCGGTTCTCTGGGATATCCCTGCCTCTACCTGCTGTGGATCTTCAGCTGTGAGGAGCTCACCAGTGAGTGAGCCAGAAGCTTTTCTATTTCTTGGACCCACCGAGGTGTGAGTATCTGCGGTGGTGCCAGGCATGGGTGACAGCTGTGACGCCTTTTCCAACTTGGGGTTGGAGGAGCCCCACTCTGAGTTGCTGGAGTCTGGTGGGTCCAGGGGAGCGTGTGGATGGTCCGGCCGGTTCCATTGGCCTGCAAGAGTAGGGACATGACATCAGTGCATTACAGGGGATACAGAGGGAACATTGATTACTTACTTGGGACTGAAGGAATGGCAGCGTGTGTGTTGAGGATTCTTGCATTTCTCAGTTGTCCCACATCAGCAGCAGCACGGGCACATTCTCCCTCCTCCCTGGTCAGCTCAAGCACTCTCTCCTTAAAATGTGTGCAGGTTCTCAGCTCGGACATCACTCCAGCTGGCTGCACCTGCAGACGCCTGTTGTAGTTGAGTTTGTCCAGAAATGACGCAGAGAGGGAGAGTGTAGGTGGGAACATTGACATTTAAGATGACCTTGAGGTGTGACAGGCATGGGCCTTGGGTGAGAGCTGGAGTGTGAGGGAGCATGGCAGCTATTGGGGAAGATGGTGATTGTAGGAGGGAGGGGGGAACCGGGTGCCTGGTGTTGGCAAAGGCCAAGGTGACTGAATGAGAGAAAGGGTTGGGGGTGCGAAGGGTATACGAGGGGGTCTGTAGGAGACTGGGGTGGTTCACTTACCCTGGCTGAGCAAAGAAGACCATTCATCTTCTTCCGACACTGCCTACCTGTCCTCTCCTGGAGTGTGCTTGCACTGACCAGGCTGCCACTGCATCCCAGGCAGGGGTGGTGACCCTGCTGGAAGGCCGTCTCCTGGAGCGGGGGTAGAGTGTGTCCCACCTCTGCTCCACTCCACCCAGCATTCTTGTGGAGGGCTCCCTCTGAAAAGCATGGTGCTGCCTTCTTTATTTTATTTATTTATTTATTAGTGTCACAATTAGGCTTACATTAACACTGCAATGAAGTTACTGTGAAAATCCCTTGTGTCATCACACTCCGGTGCCTGGTCGAGTACACTGAGGGAGAATTTAGCACGGCCAATGCACGTAACCAGCGCGTCTTTTGGACTGTGGGAGGAAACCGGAGCACCCGGCGGAAACCCACACAGACACGGGGAGGACGTACAGACTCCACACAGACAGTGGCCCAAGCCGGGAATCGAACCCGGGTCCCTGGCGCTGTGAGGAGCAGTGCGAACCACTGCGCCACCGTGCCGCCATCGTCTTGCCTGCCATCTCCCCCAGTGGTTGTGGAACAAGTACTGGGGAGCAGTTTACATGGAGCTCCCCAGTGATTGCAGCAGCTAAGTCACTGTGGGGTGGGTGAATCAGAGGGAACGTGCTGCAGGAGTGTGGTGAAACTCGTGGGCATCGAAATTATTACTAATGAGGCATAAGATTCAGGCTGAAAACACACCAGCGCCACCGGAGGGAACCACTCCATTTTCCACACCGGAACCAGCACTGTGCCATCTTTTGGTAATGCCTTTTGAGGCAGGAAATCTGCCAATCTTATCTCGTATGGCTTACAAGTGCTCAAGTGTGGTTGACTCTCAATAGGCCTCTGAAATGGCTGAGCAGGCCAAAGAACAAAAAACAGTACAGCACAGGAAACAGGCCCTTCGGCCCTCCAAGCCTGTGCCGCTCCTTGGTCCAACTAGACCAATCGTTTGTATCCCTCCATTCCCAGGCTGCTCATGTGACTATCCAGGTAAGTCTTAAACGATGTCAGCGTGCCTGCCTCCACCACCCTACTTGGCAGCGCATTCCAGGCCCCCACCACCCTCTGTGTAAAAAACATCCCTCTAATATCTGAGTTATACTTCGCCCCTCTCACCTTGAGCCCGTGACCCCTCGTGAACGTCACTTCTGATCTGGGAAAAAGCTTCCCACTGTTCACCCTATCTATCCCCTTCATCATTTTATAAACCTCTATTAAGTCTCCCCTCAGCCTCCTCCGCTCCAGAGAGAACAGCCCTAGCTCCCTCAACCTTTCCTCATAAGACCTACCCTCCAAACCAGGCAGCATCCTGGTAAATCTCCTCTGCACTCTTTCCAGCGCTTCCACATCCTTCTTATAGTGAGGCGACCAGAACTGCACACAGTATGTGTGCTCTGCCCAACTCAAAATGTGTTGTAGGACCCCAATTTATATATGCATGAGAACCACACCCATTTCCTGGCGCCTAACTCAAGACCCACTTAAAAGTGGCAACAGACATCTCAGGCAGAATCTGGGCAGTGAGTTTTTATCGTTTTATCGTTCTATTGTTTTTCAAATTCCCATCTTCCTACTGCCCCTGTTAGTGCTGAAAAACAGGGCCGCTGTGGGGCAAAAAGCATCGCTCTTATCTTTTACTTTGATGGGCACAAGTTTTGATGGATTCAGTTCTCCATATATCTTTCTCCAATCAGAAGAAAGAGACTTTATTTCCTTTCAGGTTTCGCCTTTCTCTCACACCAGCTTAATTTTAGGAAGTGCAGTATGAGCTGGTTTTTAGCCTGGAATGACTCCCCACCTACCCCTCTTCCCAAATTAGCTGTTTCTTTAGAGAGAAGCACAGTGGCTGATGAGCATAAATCTGTGATATTTTGCAATTGTGGTGTTGCTCACACACTCCTGGTGCTGATATAAACCACGGAGTAAGCTATGTGATCCCTGATGATAGCTTCAAACGCATTTGTCACATTAGCAACCTTTCAAAAGTTGTATTTTCCTTTCATAGTCTGACACCTCATTTACACTAAAGCTCATTTGTTCAGGAAATTTGCAGTTCATTCGCAACAAAATTCACAATTTACTTAGTGTCAGAGTGTTTATTCCAACCTGCTTGAAATATGTAGCTCAGGATAAAAGGATCTTTCCTAACAAAAGTAAATTTCAATTTGAACTGAACTACGAGGAGGAGATTTCAATGGGTTGACACTGTAACCAATGCAATGTGATATTATCCAAACAGACCAAACACTATCACTCAACCTGACTTAAATTTGATTTGAATTGATTTATTATTGCCACATGTATTAGTATACGGTGAAGAGTATTGTTTCTTGCGCACCATACAGACAAAGCATACCGTTCATAGAGTACATAAGGGAGAAGGAAAGGAGAGGGTGCAGAATATAGCGTTACAGTTTATAGCTAGGGTGTAGAGAAAGATCAACTTAATGCGAGATAGGTCCATTCAAAAGTCTGATGGCAGCAGGAAAGAAGCTGTTCTTGAGTTGGTTGGTACGTGATCTCAGACTTTTGTATCTTTTTCCTGACAGAAGAAGGTGGAAGAGAGTATGCCCGGGGTGGAACTGGCATGCCAGCCATACTCTGAAGGAGACCATTAGAGAATATTAGCTCTCACAGTTTTCTGTTTGCCTGTGGACATTACTCTGCACTAAATGCTGAATTTCGGTCATTGGCCAACAGACGTTTTGTGATAAGGGCTGGACCCAGGTGTTCCAGGGGAGCATCCAGGGAAATTTCCTTTCACTCTGATGAAAGTTTGGGTTGCCAAGTTTGGTGATTTTTCCTTTGCCCAGGAGAATTCCCCAGAGTGTGGAGCTGCATGCAATCTCACTCACACAGAAAAGCACCAGCCCTTGTGTCTCTCCATCTCTTGCCTGTTCAAGGGAATATATGAAGTGAGAACTTGCACTGGTAGAAGATGCTGGCAGCAAAAGAGGATCAGATAATGGGAGCTGACATGCTCATCCACAGAATATCCTTGTTAGAACCTGGCTCGGACACTGCACATCCATGTTAAGTAGTGAATAGCATCAAGCATCCAAAACATACTAGGGTTTACAGGGAAAAATGTCAGCATGCATAAAAGTTACATATGAAGGAATAATTTTAACCTAACTTGCTGGACAGGAAACTTGTGGGACCGGGTAGAACATCGGTTTTACATCATGCCCAATATTAATACTCCCCATTGTCTTCAGTAGCGAGTAACATGGGACCGAGTATGAACCCAGTGTTGCACCTAATGCTAACCATTTCCCAAGTAGCAGGCTGAAGTAAAATTGTCCCTTTGTTTTCTCTACCCAGAAAACAGTTAAACCTGGGAGACTGTAATCTCCTTTAGACCTGGGATTTTCTTTAAATGAAGACTGGGCCAATAAGAGTGTCACACCTGACAGGAGTCAGCACCACAAGTGGCCTTTTAAACTGCATCACTAATATCATAGAATCCCTACAGTGCAGAAGGAGGCCATTTGGCCCATCGAGCCTACACCGACAACAATCCCACCCAGGCCCTATCCCTGTATCCCCTTGTATTGACACTGTAACCAATGCAATGTAATATTATCCAAACAGACCAAACACTATCACTCAACCTGACTTAAATTTGATTTGATTTGATTTATTATTGCCACATGTATTAGTATACAGTGAAGAGTATTGTTTCTTGCGCACCATACAGACAAAGCATACTGTTCATAGAGTACAGAAGGGAGAAGGAAAGGAGAGGGTGCAGAATATAGTGTTACAGTTATAGCTAGGGTGTAGAGAAAGATCAACTTAATGCGAGGTAGGTCCATTCTTACCCTAGTATGCCCAATATTAATTCTCCAAATTGTCTTCAGTAGCGAGTAACATGGGACTGAGTACGAACCCAGTGTTGCACCTAATGCTAACCATTTCCCAAGTAGCAGGCTGAAGTAAAATTGTCCCTTTGTTTTCTCTACCCAGAAAACAGTTAAACCTGGGAGACTGTAATCTCCTTTAGACCTGGGATTTTCTTTAAATGAAGACTGGGCCAATAAGAGTGCTTAATCCTCCTTATGCTAAGGGGCAATTTAGCTTGGCCAATCAACCTAACCCGCACATCTTTAGAGTTAGTATAATAATAATGAAACAAGCAAACCTATTAAACTAAAATACTTAAAATAAAACAAGAGAAACAAAGCCAGCCTCACCAGTCCAGAATGTTATTAGGAGTGTCTGGAATACCTTACAATGCTCATATATTAGGGCGGCACGGTAGCACAATGGTTAGCACTGCTGCTTCACAGCTCCAGGTACCTGGGTTCGATTCCCAGTTCGGGTCACTGTCTGTGTGGAGTTTGCACATTCTCGTCGTGTCTGCGTGGGTTTCCTCCGGGTGCTCCGGTTTCCTCCCACAGTCCAAAGATGTGCGGGTTAGGTTGATGGGCCGTGCTAAAATTGCCCCTTAGTGTCCTGAGATACGCAGGTTAGAGGAATTAGTGGGTGAATATGGGGGTAGAGCCTGGGTGGGATTGTGGTCGGTGCAGACTTGATGGGCCAAATGGCCTCTTTCTGCACTGTAGGGTTTCTATGAATTCATTTGTTACAGAAGGCTTCTAGTTTGAACTTATTTTGCTGGGCCAATGGAACCGACGTTGAATTGAACCAGCGCGAAGATTTGTACATAACTTGGCATTTTTACGACTTGATAAGTGTGTTAGAAAGTGTCCATTGTGATTTACTGATTTTCCACACTACCTGCCAGCCATTTCAGGTCCCTGACACTCTCCTGCAGTAAAACTGTGCGCACCCCGGTTTGGGATCTGCACCCATTACATTCTACAGTGCAAGGCAAACGTAGACCAGGTAATTGACCAGTGAAGCACTAAGTTTTACCTTCAATTAAAAAATCAACACAGTCAAGCATTAAATACGGCCATCCTTACACGCTTCTATTCCAGCTATCAAGTCAATATTTGATCAACTGTTGTCATGGCGACCACTTCCTCTACACTCCTGGACAGGCAGTCAGGGCCCACTCTCTATATCATTAATTCAATTAGTCTGGTGTAATTTGCAAATAATGGAACTCCTTCACTAGAGTAGATTCCACAAGCAGCTAAGGAAAAGTGAGGCTTCGATTCATTGTGCACTTAACATCATTATTTGTCCTGCAATTAGACATCTTCCACACGGTGTTGTGGCGAACCAGCTGCGTTCTACTGTCACTTAAAAAAATTATAGAATTTTCTGCTCGAATTCCCTATTTTGATAACTGCAAACAAGGCTGAATTAGAAAAGCATATAATAGAATTAACAAAACACTGCCTCTTGGGAGGATATTTCTGTGTCTGTGTACATTAGGTGAGTGATGTTTTTTCTTCAATTACTTAACATTACCATTATCTATTTACAGTTTGGCAGTTACTTGATAACCCCTTTAGCATCTCAAGAAGAGACTTTTTAGCTTTATATGAGTCACTAATCCAACGTAGCTATTAATTGGAAATCTTGACGCAAATAAAATGGCAACTTACAAGTTATATAGCACTTTTATAAATCAAAAAACCCAAGGCAATTCACGAAGGAAGTGACAGGCATTAGGAAGTCGGGATAAAGGGTACTAGAGGGAAGGTTTGTGAGTTCTAGAATCCAAAGGCATGGTGGTTGAAGATGAAGGTGAAAAGGTGGCGGTTGGGGTGGGTGGATACTCAGCAGAGCAGAATCAGAACAGTGGATGGCCTTTCAACTTAGGGCTAGATCAGTTGCAGAGGCAGAATGGAGCAAAACCATTAAAGAGGGGACATGGAAGCTTTGGAGCGAGTGCAAAGAAGGTTCACCGGGATGTTGTCTGATCTCGAGGGCATTGGCTATGACGAGAGGTTGAATAAACTAGGATTATTTTCACTGGAAAGACGGAGACTGAGGGGAGACCTGATAGAGGTCTACAAAATTATGAGAGGCGTAGACAGGGTGGATAGTGAGAGGCTTTTTCCCCAAAGAGGAAGTGTCAATTACAAGGGGACACCACTTCAAAGTGAAAGTGGGAAAGTTTAAGGGAGATGTGCAGTGGAAACTTTTCATGCAGAGAGTAGTGGATGCCTGGAACACACTGTGACAGGAGGTGGGGGAAGCAGGCACATTAGCAACATTTAAGAGGCATCTGGATGGGTTACTGAATAGGGAGAGAATGGAGGGATATGGACCGAGTAAGGGCAGAAGTTTTTCTTAGTTTAGTTAGGGCATCATGATCGGCACGGGCTTGGAGGGCCGAAGGACCTGTTCCTCTGCTGTATTTTTCTTTGTTATTTGTTCTTTCTTTGAGATTGAAAAACAAGTTCAAGGATTTAAAGTCAATGGTCACAAAATACAGCTTGGGTTTGGTACAGGAACCTGAAGAGGATTAAGATGGCACTGCGTCTTGTGGCACAACTTCCACCAATCAGCATGCTTGCTGGGGCGGTAGTGAAAGTGTGCAATCCCAACTTCAGAAGTTGGCAGATTGAGCAAATCATAACATCGGGCAACACTGTCTACCACTGGTTAGGCACCCAGTTTACCACTTTGGGTTTCAAAGGTCCTTATGAATCATAGAATCATAGAATCCCTACAGTGCAGGCGGAGGCCATTCGGCCCATTGAGTCTGCACCGATTGCAATTTCACCCAGGCCCTATCCCCATAACCCCACATATTTACCCCGCTAATCCCTCTAACCTATGCATCCTGGGACACTAAGGGGAAATTTAGCATGGCCAATCAACCTAACCTGCACATCTCCGGTCTGTGGGAGGAAACCGGAGCACCCGGAAGAATCCCACGCAGGCACGGGGAGAATGTGCAAACTCCACACAGACAATGACCCAAGCTGGGAATCGAACCCAGGTTCCTGAATCTGTGAGGCAGCAGTGCTAACCACTGTGCCACTGTGCCACCCAATCCTGTTGACGCATTCTCTGAAACACGCACTGCTGAACGTGCAAGAGGGAGCCACCACCAACACTTTTACAGGGACTGTCAGGTGAGATGCTTTTGACTTCCTTTTGCTATTGCAGTTTGCAGAGGTACTGTGTTGTTGGAGGAGCCCACACAAGCTCTTTGAGTCTAAAGGGAGAGGTGTTGGAACTTTACATGGGCTGCATAGAGTTTGAAGGTCTCCGAGCAGAAAGCCTGCCCTCAGTCATTGGGGTTATGGTTGCAGTCTCTCTTGGGCAGTAAACACCAGAGGGATATGGAGCACAGGCTGCAGTGAGGGGAAGTTGTGCACCGAGAGAGAAGGGCTCTCAACACATCTAGGATATTTCCCGACCTTCGCCGCAGCCGTGCTTCACCAAGGAGATGGTGAGCTGAACTGTGCCACGTCCTCCAACCTGACCCACAGAGCAGAGTGAGGCTGGCACTGGTCAGTAACTGCCAACTCTACCATCTCCCTCAATTTCTACATCTCAGGATTCTCCCAGATTGGAGCAGCAACATCATCGACATCACTGTACATTGCCACAACGGGGAGGCACAGAGACCCCGTGTGGACTTCATGGTTTTCTCTCTAACCAGGGAGAAGCAGGTTGAGCAGGGCTGTGTACCTGTCATGGTGGTGGGATTCCCAATGATGCCATTGACTGCACACGTAGCTCTGCGGGTATCACATCTCAATAGGGAGGTGTGCTGAAACTGCAAAGGGTTCCATTCCTTTAATAAACAGTCGGTGTGTGGCCAAGCACAGAACACAATGTTGGTGAATTCCCACCACCTTGGCAGCAGTTGCGATGCCTCTATCCTGCACAAATCAGCCATTGCCACCATCTTTGAACTGCCACCATGATCAGAGGGTGGTTGCTTAGCAACAAGGGTTATCTGCTCCATACCTGGTGATTGACTCACCTCCCACCCAATCATATTCCTGCAAAGAGAGCCAAGCTGCGGCCAGGAGCGCATGGAGCAAACCATCAACACTCGTAACACCAATTCTGCTGCCTCACCGTTTCGAGGGCAGTTCTACAATACTCAGCAAAATGCATCTCCAGAGTTGTGGTGGTCTGCTTTGTCCTATACAACCTGGCGCCAAGACAGCCTGTTACAATCAAGCATTCAACGAGCAGCTCGGGAGGAAGGAGGAAGCATATGTGACATCATTGTTCCTGAACAGTATGTGGAAAGCTGTGAGATAGGGGTGCAAGTCTTGTAGCAATGTTAAGTGTGAGAGAGTAAGATGGAGGGCCTGAATGGTCGACCTGACTGCTAAGTGGCTGATGGAGTGTAATGAATTGAGCAGTGTGTGAGGTTGGTCTAAATGTGAGCAGGATATGGCATTTACAGATGCATATATTGACCTTGAACCACTCATGTGAGGTCATTGAACTTTTTCTGTTAAACCCAGCCATGTGCGCAGGGTCAGACTGCTTGCACTGACCACTGTGGCTGTCTGCTCCCATTGCCTTCCCAGTGGATGCTGGGAGGACCTCACAGTCCCCTACAGAAACAGGACATTTCCTCTTTTCGATCTCCTCAACTAAGACCCTCCAGTGCTACATTGGAGAATCTGGGAGCCCTCTCTCTGGCCTGCCATGTGTTTAGTATTGGGCTGCACACCACAATTACGGAGATGATCAAAAAGTGCAGTTTGCATTCTCCCTGTATTACCTCAACTGGGCATAATGTGACTGTGCATCGCAATCCCCATGTCCATAAACAGGCCATATCCAATTTTGAGCCCAATGTGCTGGGCAATTGGTTAGAGTAGAGGTAACGGATACGGCAGAACTTGTACCAGACAGGATGGAGATGACAGGACTTTACATGAGTTGGTGTTTGTAGAGTGGAATTGAGGATGTTGGTGAGGCAAGCAAGCATTCAGAAAATTGAACCTTGAGGTGGCATTGGTATATGTAAGAACGTTAGTATTGGAGGGACTGCGCTTTAAGTGAATGATGTTCTGAAGGTTGGAATGATGTGTCTTGGTGATAGACTCAGTGAGAGGATTGAAGCCCAGCTCAGCCCAGCTTAAATGGAATGTAATTGCAACCTGCAATTTGTGCTAAATTTTCACCTCATAGATAAACAGTGCTGGCTATGAAGAAGTGGTGCTGGCCATATACAAGGCAATAACCTGGCCATATACAAGGCAATAACCTGGCCATATACAAGGCTCCAGAGCATCATGAA
Source organism: Mustelus asterias (assembly GCF_964213995.1). NCBI lineage: Eukaryota > Metazoa > Chordata > Chondrichthyes > Carcharhiniformes > Triakidae > Mustelus > Mustelus asterias. Next base: position 45,477,232 of record NC_135811.1, on the reverse strand, counting down.
CAGGCAGTTCTTGCTGCAGACAAGTCCAAAAGTGGCCAGAGAAAAGTGATCGCTTCGGACAAGACACCAGAGCATCATGGGCAGGTGGTGCTGGCCGATAAGATCCTTTTCATAGTGCAGTGCAAAATGGTCTTGTTGACATGGTAATTTTTCACTATTCCATCATGGTATATTGATGTATTCAGGGTTATTCTCCCTCGACGTTAGCTACACACTTGCTGTGGCACACACACCTGGCACTTTCTGACGGTATTGGTCTTAGTAGTTGATATTCCTGATGAACGACAAACATGAGCAAAATGGGTGGGTTTTCCACAGACTGTATACCGCTTGCCAATAGCAGGATATTCTGTCTAGAGTGGGTAAGCACCACCACAGTCATTCCTTGGACAAGTCACAACTCTGTTTATGAGGTTGCTGTGGCTTCGCAGGTGGTTTCCTGACATTTGAATGATGCACAGTGTTCATAGGGCTTCACCGTGGAGTGTGCGAGTTACTGTTGACAGCCTCAACTTCAGTAATTCTAGATGCTGAAAGCTCTGAAAGCTTTCTTCTCTTTCTCCAGTTCTTTTCAGTGTAGTTGGTGACCAGAGGGACAAGCTTTGATTGTGTTTTGATTTCTTCGACATGTTCATCATCACCAAGGTCACATTTGTTGCTTGCTGCCACGATTGTGCACAATGTTGATCAATTCTCTCAACTGTTTCTTGATGAGCATGTTGGAAGACAATTTTTCTTTTCATATGTTGTATTTTTTTTGGGCATGAAACTGCTCATTAACACATTTTCTTCCTGACTCATAGTTGTTTTTGTCTTGTGCAGGAACATGTAGGAACATGGGATTTAGGTCATTCAGCTCTTCGAACCTGCTCCGCCATTCATTAAGATTAAGAACATAAGAACATAAGAAATAGGAGCAGGAGTAGGCCATCTAGCCCCTCGAGCCTGCCCCGCCATTCAATAAGACCATGGCTGATCTGAAGTGGATCAGTTCCACTTACCCGCCTGATCCCTATAACCCCTAATTCCCTTACCGATCAGGAATCCATCTATCCGTGATTTAAACATATTCAACGAGGTAGCCTCCACCACTTCAGTGGGCAGAGAATTCCAGAGATTCACCACCCTCTGAGAGAAGAAGTTCCTCCTCAACTTTGTCCTAAACCGACCCCCCTTTATTTTGAGGCTGTGCCCTCTAGTTCTAGTTTCCTTTCTAAGTGGAAAGAATCTCTCCACCTCTACCCTATCCAGCCCCTTCATTATCTTATAGGTCTCTATAAGATCCCCCCTCAGCCTTCTAAATTCCAACGAATACAAACCCAATCTGCTCAGTCTCTCCTCATAATCAACACCCCTCATCTCTGGTCTCAACCTGGTGAACCTTCTCTGCACTCCCTCCAAGGCCAAGATTGTGGCTGATCTGGTTGTGGTCTCAACTCCACTTTGTTGTCTGCGTTCCCCACCCCCCTCACCCCACCACCCCACCCCCCCCCCACCCCACCCCCCACCCCATCCCACCCCTTATAACCCTTGAATCCCTTTGTCTATCAAAAATCTGTTTAATTCTTCCTTGAACAAATTCAATGACCCAGCCTCCACTCCTTTACGGGGAAGAAATTTCACAGACTAACAACATTTGAGAGAAGATAATTCTCCTCATCTCCGTATTAAACAGTAGTCTGCTTATTCTTAAACTATGTCCCCTGGTTCTAGTCTCTCCCACAAGTGGAAACATCCATCGGGTATCGACCCTATCAAGCCCCCTCAGAATCTTATGTATGTTTCAATAAGATCACCTCATTCTTCTAAACTCCAATGGATATAAGCCCAACTTGTTCAATCTTTCTTCATAAATTAATCCCGTCATTGCCGGAATGAGTTGAGTGAATTTTCTCTGAACTCCTTCCAACGCAATTATATATATTTTTCAAATAAGCAGATTAAAATTTGGATCTAGATTTGGTCTGGCCAATGTCCTGTACAACTGGAATAAAATTTCTCTACTTTCATATTCCATTCCTCTTGCAATAAACATTCAATTTGCCTTCCAAATCACTTGTTGGAGGTGCATGCTAACCTTTTGTGATTCATGTGCCAGGTCACCCAGATCTCTCTGTTCCACTGAATTTTGCAATCTCTCTCCATGTGAATAATTTGAATAATATTCTGCTTTTCTATTCTTCCTGTCCAAGTGAACAAGTTCACATTTCCCACATTATATTCCATCTGCCAAATTTTTGTCCACTCACTTAACATGTCTGTATCCCTTTGCAGACTCTACCTCCTCTTAGAAACTTACTTTCCTACCTATCTTGGTGACATTGGCAAATTTAGCTACCGTACATTTGGTCCCTTCATCCAAATCATTTGTGTAGACTGTAAATGGTTGAGGCCCCAGCACTGATCCCTGTGGTATTCCACTTGTTACAGCTTGCCAACCCAAAACAGACTCATTTATCCCAAAAATGTGTCTCAAACATATCTTCCAAATCTTTACCTTTAAAGTGGAGAAGTAAAATATCTTTCTTTCTACAGATGATGGCTCCAGATGCATATTAAAACTTGAGCATAGACAATGCCATTTGATCAGCAATGTAGCAATTAGTGTGTGATCAAGGACCCGAGATTGTGTTCCTTTCAAGGAAAAGCCTCTCTGTATTAATCATAGATTTTCTTTTCTTTTGGATAATCATTTTGGTGAGATCGATGTGTGTGTGTGCACACAGCACAGGTGTCCTACTCCTGAGCCTGAGCTGGAGTGCCTCTTGTGTGTCTAACAGCAGGCTATAGCCTCAATTTGTTCCCTAAATCCCTTAAACGTAAAATTCTGTCTGCTGAAAATAAACAAAGACCTTCCGAAAGTTTCCTGCTTGAAAGCAATGTTCCCATTCCTTACTATCTTTGTTGCTATTGACAAGTTATTGGAAAGAAAAAGAAAGATTCAGTAAAGAACATTCAAAATCAGAGCTGCACAGGATGTTAATCATGGATTCCTTTGTTTTCCTTCTAGACTCCCTCTGCTGGTACATGCATGTATGGTAGCCTTAAGGGGTCACAATGCACAATGCAATTTCCAATACACTACACCCCTCATTAATCTTCTTACTACCTCTAGCCTCGACAATTCAAGTGCATTCCTAGCCAGGCTCTGTAAACTTCAGCACATTTCAAATTCTGCGGCCTTTATCCAATTTCATAACAAATCCTACTCCATCTTAGCAATAAAGTCCTGGTCCCTCAACACCTCAAACTTTCAAAATCTCATCATGCTGCTCAAACCCCTTTATGATCTCACCCACCCTATCACTATAACAATCTCCAGTCCTACTACTTCCTCAGAATTCTGTTTCTCTGAAAAGAGGCTATTGTTTGCCCACCACCCATCTTGTTGGCTGCTGAATATCTTCAGTTATCAAGACTCCGATCTCTGAAATTCCCTCCTCCAACTTTTTGCTTCTCCATCTCACTCTCATATCTTTCAAGAGCTTCTTTAAAACCAGTCTTGCTTTATCAAGCTTTGGCTACAGACCCTATTAACTCGATCTTGATGGCAGCTTTGTCATTGACTATGGCCGGAATTTTACCAGCATGTCCGCCCGAGGCTCATAAGATGGCACCCGAGGCCAACAGAGAATACCGTTCTGTGAGCCTCACCCACCCCGATTTCGGGGCAGGCGAGCTGGTAAAATCAGGACCTATATCTTTGTCAAGGATCTTGAGACCAGACCCGAATTCTTAAGGCCCTGTGACCTAGATCATTCAAAGGTCTTTGATTCCAACCACACAACATCCTCTCCCATATCTATTAAAACACAAACCTGTAATAAATGCATGAAAAAATAAGTTAAAATCTCACTGTGTTCACCCCAGTCCAACGCCGGCATCTCCACATCATGAAAAAATGAGCCCATAGAATGTATATACTGCATTAACAAAACAAATCATTCTACACTTAAATGAAACTGTTGTATGACAGGGGCTCAATATTTGCTTGAAAACTCTAGACCCCATAAACCTAAATCCACCAGAAGCTTTGGACAATTTTCTATGTTTAAGGTTTACATAATCATAAGTTGCTGTATAACAGTGACAATTATTTTGAGCAATTGTTGGCTAAATAAACTAAACTGGCCACTTATTACCTGAGATATAATGCATTGGACAGGTGCCATTATTTGCTATAATATCATTTTTATTTCAGCCTTTATTTAATATGAATAAGTCCAGAAAGATGACAAATTCAATGCAAGTAAATATGCACATTTTTTATTGCAATTTGTTTTGTATCCGAGTATTTAAATTCTTCAATTACGCTAAATACTGAAAACAAAATTAAACAATTGCTTACAGTAAACCAAAGATATCACAAATTTATTATAAAACCGGCAGAAAATTGGTTAGAAACGTGACCAATCTGACACAACAGGAATGTAAATCCACACACCCTCCATCTTTGAAAATGCCAAGGAGTGACGCTGAAAGTGCAGCAAGAGGCGGTCAAAGAAAGTTTGCCGGCAGCCTGATCAGTTTAGTCTTTCATGGGACGTGGACATTGCTGGCTAGGCCAACATTTGTTGCCCATCCTTAATTGCCCTTGAAGGGCCATTTAAGAGTCAACCGCATTGCTATGGGTCTGGAATCACATGTAGGTCAGGCCAGGTAAGGAGAGCAGATTTATTTCCCTAAAGGACATTAGTGAACCAGATGGGTTTTAACAATGAGTAGGAGATGGTGTGAACCACGATCTTGAACCACAGCAGTCCATGTGCTGTTTGGAAGGGAGTTCCAGGATTTTGAACCAGTGACGGTGAAGGAACGGTAATATGGTAACTTGAGACCACAAATAAGGTAGTCAAATGCGTTGTTTAAAGAATAATCTTCTTTGTATAAATAAATGATAAAGTTTAACAATAACAGTAACTCAGCAGGACAATAATAACAGTAATAACTATGAAAACAGAATAATAAAAAATAGGTCATGCTTGTGAAACACTCTCTTGCAGATGAAATACCCATCAAAACCCACACATGCTCAGAATCCTCAACAGATGCCAGTAATACAATTACAAAGGAGAAGGGATGAGAACACCAAGGGCTGGATTTTCCAGCCCCACTCACCCCAAGACCGGAAAATCCCACCCGAGGTCAACAGACCTTCACATGGTCCACCCCCTGCCCACTACAATTCTCATGGTGGGTGGGCTGGGAAGATTCTGCCCTCTGCATTTAAAATGACACTGTAACAAATAATATAGTTCCAAGTCAGGATGCTGAATGGCTTGCAGGGGAACCTGCAAGTGGTAATGTTCCCATGTATCTTCTGCCTTTGTCCTTCTAGGTGGCAGAGTGGCGGCTTGAGATTAATATTTCCCAGGCTGTACGCAGCAACAATCTTCATCAGCACTGCTCAGGCATACAAACAAAACAATGGTTGAAACAAAAGAAAAATTCATTTTAAAGTATTTTGTGACCAGTTGCGTGAGCTCAAGCTGCTGCTGCTTGACTGTGGGGAGTTATTTTAAAATCTGCTGTAGACTATATATACATTTCTGTGTCCAGCTCTCCAGCTACTTCCCCAGTTGTAGAGGAAGCTCTCACACGCTGAGTGATGCTGAAACCACTTTGCTCGATGTATAGGGGAAGTGGGAGGGCTTTGAGTGCCATGCAGAAGCAAGGCATCCCAGGACTTCTATTCCATTCTGCGTGACCAGCATGTGAGGCACAAGTGGGTGCCTGGAAATTGTGTGGTGATCGGTGTCACCAAATTGGCACTCACCTGAGCAACACAGGTCATTTCTGAGCTGGTGTTCTTGGCAAAGATAGGCAATGGTCTGACCTTAGTAATACCAGCAATGTGAATTACAATGGAACCAGTGCAGGCATGATACCTCTCTGTATTCATAACGAATGCACTGTGTTCTCAATTCAAGCACCTTAAACAGTCAGGCACATTTAGGGCAGAAGTCTCTGCAAACGAACGGTGCCTTATTTGGATTATATGTAAAAGCATAACTGAACCTTTAGTGACAGCAGAATGCACTTATATTTTTTGACTTGTTGATTAATTTAGGAAATTTTGCCCATTATTTTTGCAGCACATTTCGACACTGGAGGGGGTGAGACATTAATGGAAATCCTTTTGTTTTTGCAGAGGGAAGAAGAGGATAAGAGGAAGAAATTGAACCAGATTTAATTGCTAAACTGTCTACACACACGAATACTCCACACCCAAATCGACAGGCCCAGGCACATCGAGAGTCCAGAGACTGATGATCAGCTAGAAGTTTCCTTTATTAAAACATCATTACAGATAACTAGAGTCAATAGCAAACTCTTATGGAGAAGGACTTTAGCTAAATATCACATCCATCCAATGTACAAACAGGCACCACCGGAGCAGTGGCCGAACATATCTTCAGTTATTTTGGCCTCTGTGCTATTTTAATTGTCATGGACGCCAAGTATTCATCCAACCTGACACCCTCAGAAGACAATCCTTAGTACAGTTGAAATGAAGTTCACCAAAATTCCCTACAAATGATGACCAGCACACTTTGGCCTTTGGTGAAAGTATCATAGAATCATAAGATCACTACAGTGCAGAAGGCAGCCATTCAGCCCATCGAACCTGCACTGACAACAATCCCACCCAGGCCCTACCCTGTAACCCCACATATTTACCCCGCTAATCTTTGCATTCCGGGACACTAAGGGTCAATTTAGCATGGTCAATCAACCTAACCCACACATCTTCAGACTATGGGAGGAAACTGGAGCACCGAGAAGAAACCCGCACAGACACGGGGAGAACGTGCAAACTCCACACCGACAGTGACCCAAGCCGGGAACCGAACCCAGGTCCCTGGAGCTGTGAGGCAGTGCTAACCACTGTGCCACCATGCATTGTGTGTTCTGCATTCTAATCTCCTCAATACTTCACTAGTGACTGGAGTAAGTGAGGTGATCAGTTCCTGGATGTCAGTGAAGTGCTCTTGGAATTGTACTTCCTTGTGCTGGGTCTTGAGGCGATATTGTGGCTGGTGCTAATGAGATGTACATTTGAGGGTGGCTGGAACATTTACCATTTGGTGAGGAACTGGAACTGGATGAACCAATACCCTTGAGGTCGCAAACACTGCAGCTTTCCACTTTGAGAAGCAGCAATTATTTGTGATTATTCCAGTCATTTCGCATGCTGTGGACAAGGATAGTGAAGTCCTTGAAGCTGGACATGATTGTGTGTTGCAGAATGGAGCCCAACCTCAATAACAGCAATCTCAGCATTCACAACAGATACTCTGACTGGGATTAGGACCTCTACTACTCGGGGTCCAATAAAGATATTCCTGTGGCTGCAATGTGCCCATGTCAGATTGCAATTCCATAAATAGTCATGTATGATTACAGAATAGTTAGTAGTGGACTGTTCCACATTCTTAGAATCATAGAATCTCTACAGTGCAGAAAGAGGCCATCTGGCCCATTGAGTCTGAGCTGTCTCTCCAAAAATTATGAGGGTGTTTAGATGCTAATGCATGCAAGAAATATTGACACTCAGACAGCATTCTTCTCTTAAATGCGGGCTCCACAGGGTCCAAGTCCCAGTGTTGCATAGTTATGGGAAGAAACAAATGTATTCTTCAACAGTCAGACTCATTAACTTCCACATCTGTGTATTCATTCTCTGCATCTCACCCACTGCCGCTTCTCAAATTGACTATCCAAGTCCTCCAGAGTAAATCTTGCTACAGAGGAAGGTAATCTTGTGAGTTGTTGGTTTCTTGGGGACTACAAGTGGTTGGTTCTTTCAGTTCACCTACAGAAAACAAAAATATATTTGAGAATATTGCCTGCAAGGCAATCCTTCAAACAAAAAGGGGAAGAGGTGGCGTAGTGGTATTTTCACTGGAATAATAATCCAGAAACCCAGGGTAATGTTCTGGGTACCCAAGTTCAAATCCCGCCATGGCAGATGATGAAATTTGAATTCAATAAAAATCTGGAATTAAAAGTCTAATGATGACCATGAAACCATTGTTGATTGTCATAAAAACTCACCTGGTTCACTCATGTCCTTTAGGGAAGGAAATCTGCCATCCTTATCTGGTCTAGTCTCCATGTGACTCCAGATGCACAGCAATGACTCTTAAAATGCCCTCAGGGATGGGTAATAAATGCTGATCCAGCCAGCGATGCCCATATCCTATGAATGAATTTTTAAAATCATAGTTAATTATGTGATGTGAGCTCAAAACCACATAAATGAGTGAGTGAAGTACAACTGGCAGAATATGGATCTCATTCTAGCTTTGGCATGCTCTCTAGATTCATCCTAATTCAGTCCCGTTATGTTCTCAGGCAACAGGGTAATGGCCTATATAAGCTGACTCAAAGGTGTAAAATTACCATGCCCATCACTAATCCAGGTTTGCTGCCTTGTTCTGCAAGAAGAGAAGAGTAGTTGAGATGTTGAAAGTTTGAAGAGCATGTAAAGAGTGAATCCCCAAGTGCTTACCTGTTTCCCAGCTTACATTGGAGTAAATGAACATGCGTCAGCCAGGAAGGTTGTTCTGTGATATTGTTTTGTGGATTTACTTATCACAATGGTCATGTAACAGTTGTTGTTTGAAGTTGACGTTGTAGAGTATGGAAACACCTCTACTTTCTCAGAAGACTAAGGAAATTTGGCATGTCAGCTATGACTTTCACCAACTTTTACAGATGCACCATAGAAAGTATTCTCTCTAGTTGTATCACAACTTGGTATGGCTCCTGTTCTGCCCAAGACCACAAGAAACTACAGAGGGTCATGAACGAAGCCCAGTCTATCACGCAAACCAGCTCCCATCCATTGACTCTGTCTACACTTCCCGCTGCCTTGGAAAAGCAGCCAGCATTAAGGACCCTACACATCACGGACATACTCTCTTCCACCTTCTTCCATCAGGAAAAAGATACAAAGGTCTGAGGTCACGTACCAACCGACTCAAAACAGTTTCTTCCCTGCTACCATCAGACTTTTGAATGGACCTACCTCGCACTAAGCTGATCTTTCTCTACACCCTAGCTATGACTGTAACACTACATTCTGCACTCACTTCCTTCCTTCTCTATGAATGGTATGCTTTGTCTGTTTTGCATGCAAGAAACAATACTTTTCACTGCATACTAATACATGTGACAAAAATAAATCAAATCAGATCAATGTATGTGAAGCCGGGAAACAGCTGTATTGTAATGCTTTAGTGTGCAGCCTCAGTTATGGTTTAATAGAGCGAGTGGAAGATTTGTGTGTCATGCATAATCAGCCTATCGAATTGGGCTGGTGCAATATTTGCTGGCCTTACTCTGGCAGACTTCCTGTTGCTGTTAAACATTTTTTTTCATCTGTTTCCATGTCCCTTGGCAATTAGATATGGAATTGATTCGTGTCCATCACATCATGCCAAATAGGCTGAGATCAAGTTCCTGTAGAAGGATACTCTTGAGGTCACAAACACTGCGGCTTTCCATTGCTGCATTTCATCCACAAAGATCCGTGGAGCAATATCATAAAACAGAGGTACTCTGTCTCCTGACCAGTCACTTGAAGATTTATAACCAGCAAGAATTGAGCAGCCCTCTTTTAATAGCAGCTGCATCCTGAAAGAAATACAACTGCACATTAATTCCCATTCCCTTCGTCAGTGAAGTCCTACTGGCTGTCCCAACATAGCCTAGTTGCTCACAAGGCTCAGCTCGTCAGGGCAATCTCATGGAGTCTAGTGAGATCTGATATGACTAAATCTGCATGATATACTTGCACAGTTTTGCTGGTGCAGCCTTGGTGATGCATCCTAAGGCCCAATCTACCCTGTGCTCTGACTGAAGGAGGATATACAACAAATAATTATTTTAAAAATTAATTAAAGATTGACATGGATCAAAGTTGGCGTCCCAAGACTTCTAAAGTAAGTTAACACTGCAATGAAGTTACTGTGAAAATCCCCTAGTTGCCACACTCCGGCGCCTGCTCGGGTACACTGAGGGAGAATTTAGCATGGCCAATGCACCTAACCAGCACATCTTTCGGACGGTTGGAGGAAATTGGAACATCTGGAGGTAACCTACGCAGACACAGGGAGAACATGCAAACACTGCACAGACAGTGACCCAAGCCAGGAATCGAACCCGGATCTCTGACGCTGTGGGCAGCAGTTCTAACCACTGTGCCACCGTGCCACCCCAGTGGGATGCTTATATTGGAACCTTTCACTCTATCTTTGTTCTAACATTTCAATACTTAAATAGTAGGTGAAAGGCAGCTTGAGGACACATATCTTGTGCAGAATTTCTCTCATAGTGATGCTTTGATCTAATCCTTTGAGATTTGAACTCACCTGTAAGCAACACTCACAATGCTAGCACAAGCTGTCCAATCAGTTTTTAAACTGATTATTTATATTTAACCATATGATAATCTGGTACGAACATCAAATCCCTTTTTGCGTTATAGTAGAGGATTTTTGGTCATTCTTTCTAATCAGTTAAATTTGCAGATGGGGGATTTTTATTTTGCATTCTGCATGCTTGTGATAATGTTGTAAAGTGCAATATTTTAGGCTTCAGGGTTGCAGCAATTGTAACTCAATGCAACAATTCAGAAAAGGACACCTTCCATTCGACTCAGAACATGATCAGTTATTTCTGAACCTTATTCGTTTTGAATCATTCTAGGAGCTCCAAATCAATGTAACATATTGTCATAAATAAAGGTTAACCACTACAAAATGCCAGTCACTTCATCTGAAAATTAAATCACCCAACCATAACTCAGAAAATGTCCCAATTATCAAAGGTCACCAACCGAAAGGATCAAAATAGTTGTACATAAACAATGGATTACTCACACATTTTCGAACTGGATTCAGTGTAGGTCTTCCAATCATTAACATTCTGCTTACCAAAAAGCTCTTCTGTGTTTATCCTTCTGCTAAATGATAACCTTTTTCAAGTCAAATTTCTGATAAAAAAACTCAAAGACAAGAGCAAAGTTGTGTTGTAAAGGTCATAGATTTGCTGATTCAACAGTAAATAGCCAACAAGCAAACAAAGAAAAAGAACTGGTTTACAGAGAAATTTTAAAGTGTTTCACTTGAAGTCCCAATACAAACTAATTTGTTCTGCCAATCCTTACACAAACAAAACAAGAAGTTCCAGGAAGAGGAAATGAGCAACCATTATTTCTAAAATCGAGTTTATTTGGAATCATTCTCTGTTTCTTAATTCATGCTGAAATGGATGCAATGTTCCAGTGTATGGACATTACAATAATATACTGTGATCCAGAAAAATCAACTGACAGGTTTTGGAGCTAATGGTTTCCCGAGCCTCCCGTATAACAGGCAGGATGTTTGCACATATTTCCAATGGGAAATGTTCCACCCGTCCTATTAGATAAAATAGGTATGCTCATGATATGGACTGTACGGCAGGAACATTTTAACTGTAGATTGGTTCATTTTAAACTTTGCTCCTGCATATCTTTCAGGACCTAGTTCAGATTCCTGAATGCCCTCACACTTCATTCACCATGTGCTAACTCGCAAAGCATGGTGCAATGCTAGCCAGTAGGAAAGCCCCAATACTCAGCTGAATGTCAAGCCAAGAGGAGCAGGAGTTCCTCTCAATCCCACATTTCAAAAACACAGGCCATTGACGGCTGCTGATAGGCACAATCCCACCCTTCCTTCAACTGTCAATGATCTGACCATCCCCCAACCACTAATTACCAATTTTCTAATCTCTCCCCCTAAAAGGCCCAATATCGCCAAGACCCTATCTCTTGCATCTGGACACAGATCCCTCTCCAGGTTTTGTTTCTTTCCACCCTACCTCTGGCCTTCATGTACTTGGGGAACACTGCAGTGTTTAAGTTTAAGTTTATTTATTAGTGTCACAAGGAGGCTTACATTAACACTGCAATGCAGTTACAGTTAAAATCCCCTCATCACCACACTCCGGCACCAGTACACTGAGGGAGAATTTAGCATGGTCAATGCACCTAACCAGCATGACTTTCAGACTCTGGGAGGAAACTGGGGCACCCGGAGGAAACCCACGCACATACAAGGAGAAAGTGCAAACCCCACACAGACAGTGACTCGAGCCGGAAATCGAACCCGGGTCCATGGCACTGTGAGGCAGCAGTGCTAACCACTGTGTCACTGTGCCATAATAGCAGTACTAACAATGGCAGTTATCTCACGTCGCTCTTCACCCTACTGATGATGCTAATGAGACCCCACACCCAATATCTGATGTTACTCAGACCTCGCGATTCTGGTATATGGATCATATCCTGTTCTTCCTGCACATCCAAAATTGGCAATCACAATTCCAGATCTTGCTGGAGCCGAACATCTCGTGTGCACCATTAGATACAATGTGTGAATTGGTAACAGCATGGCACAAACAAGAGGGCAGTCAGAACCTGAATGAATGGCAGAGACAACAGTGTATTTCCTGAACAATGAGATTTAAGGATTGAGAAGGAAACCAAGGAATGCCAAAGGAAGAAATAGTGAATTAGAATCAAATCAACTACAGAAAGAGAAATAAACAGAGGGAAAGAAAAATTTGGATTAACAGAGAGAGAAATGAGACAGAAAATAAAACTAAGAAAAAAGATTAAAAGTTAGAACTTTACACAGTAAAAATCTCTTGACTGACATTGGATTAAAAATGATCATGTTGGTAAAATACACTTACACTGGCAATTACCAGACTTAACAATCTGTGGCGCTTTGATAGAAAATTAGTCTGCAAATCCAGCAGGTTGTGAAAAATGAAGGTGTGATTGAAGGCAAGATGACGTTTACATGAAACAAATGGTGGTGTAATTCAAGCAGCAAGTTCTGGAGATTCTGAACTCATAGCGTGTAATATGAAAATGTGAACTCGGAGCAGGAGAGAAGCCCCTTCAGCCATTTGATAGGATCATGGTTGATATGTGTGTGTTTCAAGTTTACATTCCCATCTACCACTGACAGCTTTTGATTTCCTTGTACAACAAGAAGCTATCTAGTTCTGTCTTAAAAATATTCAGTGACTCTACCTCCCCCACTTTTTGAGGCAGAAGATTCCAAAGTTGCACAATCCTCTAGGGAAAAAAATTCTGCTCATCTCTGTCCTAAAGGGCATCCTTATTTTTAAAGCAGTACCCCCTAGTTCTGGACTCACCCACAAGAGGAAACATCCTTTCCAGTTTGTCAAAACCGTTCAGGATCTTATATACTTCAATCAGCAATTAGACCCCTTACTCTTCTAAGCTCCAGTGAGAACAAGGCCAGTCTGTCTATCCTTTCCTCATAAGACAACCTGCTCATTCCAGGTATCAATTTAGTAAACCTCCTCTGACCCACCTCCAATGCATTTATATTTCATGCCCACATAGTTGCCCTTTAGTTAAAAATTCTAGTCTTAGACCCATTCTTTTCCCTTTCAAACTGGATTTAAATTCAATCATATTGTGGTCACTGCTCCCTAGGGATGCCTTCACCCTGAGGTCATTAATTAATCCTATCATATTGCACAATACCAAGTCGAATATAACCTGCTGTCTGGTTAGTTCCAGAACATGCTGCACTAAGAAACTATCTCGAAAGCATTCTATTAACTCCTCATCCAGACTACTACTGCCACTCTGATTTTTCCAGTTTATGTGTAGATTAAAATCACCCATTATTATTGCCGTCCCTTTATCACAAAGACTCAATATTTCTTCTTATATACTTTGTCCTACATTGTGGTTACTGTTAGAGGGCCTGTAGTCCATTCCCACTAGACATATACTTCCCCTACTATTCCTCATCTTCACCCAAACTGATCCTACATCCTGATCTGCTAAACCAAGATCATCTGTAACTATTGCACCAATGCCTTCCTTGATTAACAGTGCTACCCCTCCACCTTTACCTAGCTTCCTATTCTTCTTGAATGTCATATACCCCTCAATCTTTAAGACCCAATCCTTGTCATTTTGCAGCCACATCTCCATGGCTATCAGATCATATTTACTTCAATGTAAGGTATCAATTCATTTACTTTGTTATGAAACAGAGCCTTTAGTTTTGTCTTTTGTTATATTTGTGTCATCTAGTCCTGACTATTGGTGTATTCTTAGATTTTATCTTTCCTGCTATTTTATAAGCCTCATTTTCCATATTACAGTTATGGTCTCCTGCCTTGAATCTATCCCTTGATTTGCTACATCTATCCAAGTTTGATCCCTCCCCCCCCTCCCCCCACCCCTTGTTTAGTTTAAAACCCTATCTGCTTCCCTGTGATTTGTAAGAACGCATCCCAGCATAGTTCAGATGTAGACTGTCCCAATGGTCCAGTCACTTTCCCCAGTGCCTCAGGAACCAGAACCCCCTTCTCCCACGCCAGCGTTTGAGTCACACATTCATTTTTCTAATCTGATTTGTCCCATGCCAATTTGCACGCAGGTAACAGTAATAGGTAATAATCATGAGATTATTAACTTTGAGGTTCTGATTTTTAATTTGGTACCTAGCTTCTCATACTGACTATGCAGAACCTCTTTCTTTGTTCTGCCTATGTTATTAATATCTACATGGACCATAACAACTGGATCCTCCCCCTCTCACTGTAAGTTCAACTCCAGCCCTGAGCAGAAGTCCCAAATGTCAGCACCAGGCAGACAACTCAGCCATCTGGACTCACGTTCTTTGTTGCAGAGAACTGCATGCTGTCACTATACTGTCCCCTACTACCACTACATTCCTGTTTGCTCACTCTGCTTGAATGACTTCCTGTACTGTGGTGCCATGGCCAGTTTGCTCATCTACCTTGCAGACCTCACTTTCACCCACACAGTTGTGAGCACCTCAAATCTGTTTGACAATTGCAAAGTCTGAGGCTCCTCCACTACCCTCTGCTCTGTCCCTTGACTTACTTCACCAATGGTCACATCGTCTTGTCCCTCACTGCTGACCAAAAGAGATAACGCTATTCTAAGAGATGTGACCATCTTCTGGAACTAAGTGGCCAGATATTTCTCCCTCTTCCTTATGTTGTGCAGTATCTGCAGTTTGGCTTCTAGATTAACAATCCTGATCCGCTAAAATAATCCCCTAAATATGTGATCCAATTTGCCTGATAATAATAATTTGTGTTTTTAACATGCCATTATTTTGCCAGAAGATCCAGTCAATACATTTCCATATGTAGCCAATGATATCAAAATATGATCAGTTGAGTAAATGTTTTTCACTCCATCAAAACATTCATTTCTACACCCTATATTTAAATTAGGGACCAGGCGTCTTAACTTGTTGGTTTTCTTATCACTAATATCGATGTGTGAAACTCTTTACTAGACAGGGATCATAACTTGATGTCTGCTAGAGAAATGAGAGACCACATGCTGAATAATGCAAGGTAGCCTTGGAAGTACCGGCATCACATTAGATAGTAATATGAATAATTTGAGACATACCATATGGTGAGTGTGGTGTACCTGGGAGGAAGAGGTGACTTTGGACCAATGATTCCTAAAGCTTTCACCCCCGTGGTTCTCCTCGCCACATCTGCACACCTGTTGTGAGCTAATTGATTGAGATTGGTAGCAAGGATTAGTCAACAACCCCATTATTATTGTATCATGCAACTTCTGGGATGGTAGATGGTGCACTACGTGGACCTTGGTCTTTTTGCATCTAGCAATTCCTATGTTCCTATGTTTTTTATGTTAGTTTTTCTTGTAAAAAATCTGACATTTTGCGGTGACAGATTTTGAGGTATTGACACATTATACAAAATAACGGAAAATGCTGGAAAGACAGAATTTGTCCCCATCCCCCCACACATGGATTGAAACAAATGCAGGATTAAGTTCCCACTGACCCCCAGATATTCCACAGCATTCCCCTCTTACCATCCAATTAGAAGTAGTGCTGACAAGGTCCACCAGAATGTAAGTGGTGACTGATGAGAGCAGACCAATGATACAATTTCACCTGCGGAGTTTCCCATTATCACATGTTTACTTGCAAGACCCAAAACAGAAGAGGCAGGCTCAAGTGTCAGGATGTGATAGTGCAGAGCTGGCTTCTGGAAGTTAATTTGAATTACAGAGCATGTACAATGGTGGGTGGGGAAGGAAGCTAAGTGACGGATGTGAGGAGCTTACAAAGAAACATAGAACAACTTAGTGATGGGGCAAGAAAGTGGCAGATGGATTATAATTCCATGTGAAATTATCCTCTTTTGTAGGAAGGCTACAGTAAGAAGTCTCACAACACCAGGTTAAAGTTCAACAGGTTTATTTGGTAGTACGAGCTTTCGGACTAACTCACCTGATGAAGGAGCAGTGCTCCTTAAGCTCGCGATTTCAAATAAACCTGTTGGACTTTAACCTGGTGTTGTGAGACTTCTTACTGTGCCCACCCCAATCCAACGCCGGCATCTCTACATCGTAGGAAGACTAGAAAGCAGAATATTTTTTAAAAGGCAAGGGACTAGTAAATGTTGGGATTCAGAGCGATTTGAATGTACTTGTATGCAACTAACAGGATTTTAACATGCAGGTATAGCAATCAACTAGGAAGGTAAATAGTACATTACTTTATTGCAACTGTTTGAAATATAAAGGTAATAAAGTGTTGCTGCAACCATGTAGGGTTTTGGTGAGACCACACCAGGATTACTGTTGTTCACCATACTTGAGAAAGAGTATTGTTGTTTTAGAGGGGTTGCAACAAAGTTTCATTAAATTGGTTGACTAAAGGTTCCAACACAAACTGGAGGAACAACACCTCATCATCCAATTGGGCAGGTTACATCCTTCTGGACTACCTGACTGATTGGAACTATCACTACTGACCAGCGGCCACTGCTATCTGATAATTCATACTCTACAACAACTTTAGACTGTGAACATTCTCCTCCATCTTGACCCTTTTTAAATCATTTTTTCCCCAATGCACCTCCCCCTCCCCAAACATGGCAATCTGACACTTGTGATAATATTAATTGTATAATGATGGAGGAATGATACAGCAGCTTGGTATTTTACCTTCAGCAAGTTTATTGTGTTTCCAACTCAGCAGAGATAGAAAATCCCCACCGCAATTGTTTCAGTGATATCCATTTATACTCTTTTGGAAGTTGAGCCAATAACCATTAAATATCTTTAATAAGGCAATTCGCTTTACAATGTAATTGTCACAGTATGCACTTGCTGATACATTGACAGCTTGTTCTTAAGTTTTGCTTTCACTGAGCACTGACCTTTGTTCTCCTGTCAACACATTCTTATCTTTATGCCACTATCAGCACCCTTCTATAGTCCTGAACACTGCCATTAACACTTCATTTGTTTTGTGCCCGAAACATCTTTATGCAACCTCTCCTAGCTCCCACCTATCACCAACCTTCTACTCTGCTCCTCTTAAACAGTATAAAATCCATCACATTTCTTCATCTCTTTAGCTCTGAGGAAAAGTCATATGGACTTGAAATGCTAATTCTGTTTCTCCCTTCACAGATGCCAGACCTGCTGAGTTTTTCCAACATTTTCTTTTATACTTCAGATTTCCAGCATCCACAGTATTTTGCTTTTATTTCACTACATTGATTTCTGGGTTGATAGGGTGAGGACAGATTGATGAAACGTTGGGGTGGTACGGTGGCACAGTGGTTAGCACTGCTGCCTCACAGTGCCAGGGACCTGCGTTCAATTCCCGGCTTGGGTCACTGTGTGGAATCTACACGTTCTCCCCGTGACAGGGTGGGTTTCCTCCAGGTGCTCCAGTTTCCTCCCACAGTCCGAAAGACGTGCTGGTTAGGTGCATTGGCCATGCTAAATTCTCCCTCAGTGTGCCCAAACAGGCACCGGAGTGTTGCGACTCAGAGGTTTTCACAGTAACTTCATTGCAGTGTTAATGTAAGCCTACTTGTGACACTAATAAATAAACTTAAAACTTTTCAGAATGGCCCTATATTCTCCGACCACTGCTAAAGCCCTATTCGAATCCATGCAGAAGACAGGACTCAGTACCTGCTCTTGGTAATCCCTATAAGAGAGAAATGAAAAGCTGCATGGGGAAAAGGATTTTTTAAAGCATTGTGAAAAGTAGTCAAAATTAGACGTTGAAATTTTGCTTTCGTCTTTTGCATTTATTTGGGAGGCTAAGATTGTTCTCCACACTCATGGGCTAAGGAGATTAAAAATGTTTGCCCTACTCTTCCAAGACAACAACAGGAGAAAGTGCGTGATAGACATGCAGAGTGAGAAAGAGAGAGGGCCCCAAAAAAACAGAAGCAGCAAGACAGATTTAAGCGCAGAAAGAATTTGAAAGTAAGTGGCAAAAGGAAAATCACAGGTAGAGAGAAACATTGTTCAACCTTTGCACAACACGAGTGTGAATCTTAAAAATTTAATAAGAGATTTTAGTTACTGACTGATTTAGTTAGTTCATAGAATCATAGAACCCCCTACAGTGCAGAAGGAGGCCATTCAGCCCATCGAGTTAAGGATATACTCTCATCAGTTTCACTCATGCATGATCCATTTACAAATGTTTTGCTCCCAGAGACTAAGGCCTGAATTTTACATTTGGCCAGCGCGCAAAGTTGTAAAAATGGCTCCTGGCCAAGATCGCATTCTCCACACGATATCATGCTGGGTGACCAAGGAAGGTCCGCCCAGTGTGAAACCCATCTCGTGGTTGGGCTAACAGTGTGAGTGGGGGTGGAAACGAGTTGGGCACCGGGTCCAATGGGGACCCCACTGAGGCTTTAAAAACTGCAGCGTCCAGTGGGCAGAAAGGGGTTGTGAGGGACGCAGAGGGAGTTTTCTGGATCCATGGAACATAGAATTTAGAACAGTCACGTCGTCAGCACCCGGTGGGCATGGAAGGCAGGAGTGGAAGCCTGGTGGGCACTCTGCCCTCCATTTTCCAGATGAATGCTTGAGAGTCTTGGTAGACATGGTCAGTGCCAGGCAGGAAGTACTGATGCCAAGGGCTGGTAAGAGAAGTCCTGGGCAGAGGTAAAAGCCCAGGTCAGTGGGCACAAATAGTATGCTGCATGTGGCTTCAGTACCACAAGTATTCAAAGATCTTCTGCAGTTGGCAAAGGTAAGTGCAGAGATGGCATGGAACACTATCGAGAAGTGTAGTCAGGTACCCATTCTCAGGACACTCAGGGGTATAAGAGTGCCAATTGGTATTGAAGCCTGCACTACCAAAGCTGGGATGTCAGCAGGGTAAGGTGTACCAGTGTGACCTGTCCTGCTAACGGGAGGGCGGGAGCTGGGATGGCCAAGCTGGAATGAAGCTTCAGGCAGAGGGAGCATTAATGATGAAATCTATCCAGTGACAGAGTGGTGAATCTCCTGGAGGGAGCTCCAGGAACAGAATCAGGTGTTCCAGGGTCACCCTCGGATTGCAATCCAACACACCGACTGTGACCTCAAGAGATTACTGCCAGGGTGATAGATGGGTGAGGCATCTAATCTCTCTGCTAGGTGCCCATCCATCAGTTATGCACAGGGAGGTCCAAACGTATCTTATGCTGGTGAGAGAGCTGCCAGTTATCTCTGTGGGTTCCTGCCAGGATATCCCAGATGAAGGCACTAGCTCCTCTGCCCCTCTTCCAATGACCACTGCAACTTACAATACAGCTTCCAGCTTAGTACACTACCCGCACTAGAGGAGATGTACAAGGACCTATGCCTTCTAAACTGTGCTGCAATCCTCAAGCAAATCTTCCAGGCAGATGAAGTCCTCAAATATAGCTAGGCAGATTTGAAAAGCGACAGAAATCAAAATATGTGGAGTTTGCACGTTCTCCCCGTGTCTGTGTGGGTTTCCTCTGGGTACTCCAATTTCCACCCACACTCCAAAGATGTGCAGGTTAGGTGGATTGGCCATGCTAAATTGCCCCTTAGTGTCCTGGGATGAGTAGGTTAGAGGGATTAGCAGGGTAAATGTGGGGGGTTTTAGGGATAGGGCCTGAGGTAGGATTGTTGTTGATGCAGATTCAATGGGCCAAATGGCCTCCTTCTGCACTGTAGAGTTTCTATGATTTCTATGGTTTATAGAGTCATAGAGTCATAGAGGTTTACAGCACGGAAACAGGCCCTTTGGCCCAACTTGTCCATGCCGCCCTTTTTTAAAAATCCCTAAACTAAACCCAATTGCCCGCATTTGGCCCATATCCCTCTATACCCATCTTACCCATGTAACTATCTAAATGTTTTTTAAAGACAAAATTGTACCCGCCTCCATCACCACCTCTGGCAGCTTGTTCCAGACACTCACCACCCTCTGTGTGAAAAAATTGCCCCTCTGGACACTTTTGTACCTCTCCCCTCTCACCTTAAACCTATGCCCTCTAGTTTTAGACTCCCCTACTTTTGGGAAACGATATTAACTATCACCTTATCTATGCCCCTCATTATTTTATAGACCTCTATAAGGTCCACCCTTACGCTCCAGAGAAAAAAGTCCCAGTCTACCCAGCCTCTCCTTATAACTCAAACCATCAAGTCCCGGTTTCTATGAAAAGGAAATCTGGAACGGCTCTGTACTGGGACAGGAACAAACTCACAAAGAAACTGAATGTGCTTGTGCTCTGAGGGCCAAGACGGTGAAAATGTGCTGGCTGCCCATCCATTTTGCCTATGCAATGAGCAAAAGATGGTTTAGGCAATGTACAATCACATTCAATAGCCTCGATAATGGCCTTAATTGGCCTTTAATTGGCATTTGGCCCGGATCCAGCTTGTGTGACCTCAATATTGCACACATGTGCGATGACGTCAACTCGCAAGCTTGACATCATTTTGCGCAATTTAATGTCCGTTTAGTTCGGGCACACGCCCAACCTCAGAATGTAAAATTCAGGCCTAAGTACAACTCCCAAGCTAAGAGCAGAGCAGCAACATCAACCAGACACAGGTCTACAGCTCCCTGGAAACGTCTTCCCATTCTTGACTTTCCTTCCATCGTATGGAAAGCAAACTGAGCAGCCGCCTGTTCTCTCCATGCGAGGAACCAGCAAACAACATCACGTTCTGACATGTGCATTTTCATAGAATCATAGCATCATAGAATCCCTACAGTGCAGAAGGAGGCCATGAAACCCATCGAGCCTGCACCGACAACAATCCCCCCCAGGCCCTATCCCTATAACCCCATACATTTACCCCACTAATCCCTCACATCCCGGGACACTAAGGGTCAATTTAGCATGGCCAATCAACCTAACCCGCGCATCTTTGGACTGTGGGAGGAAACCGGAGCACCTGGAGGAAACCCACGCAGACACGCAGAGAATGTGCAAACTCCACACAGACAGTGACCCAAGCCAGGAATCGAACCCAGGTCCCTGGAGCTCTGAGGAGCAGTGCTGACCACTGTGCCACCGTGCCGCCCTAAGATTAGTTTGTTCCAATTGCAAAGTTCCAGAGTCAAAATGTTGACAATGTTTTTTACATCTAAGAAAGGAACTGGCTTCACAAAGAACCAGCAGTTAATGGGTTAAGCTTTTTGGTATGGTAAAATACACAATGAAGCCTGTAACAAGTAGTTAGTGCTATTAAGTTGTTACCATGTATTTAAAATACTGTTTATTTTTCATATGTGTTAAATAACTGGTAAACATCAACATATGGCTTAAAATTTAAAATCTATGACCTGCTAATCACACTGATGCATTAGTAATTACTGTTTTGGAAGTAAGCCAGTTTGTTGTAGTGAAGCATCCGATAAGGTTAATGCTACAGTTCAATACCGGCATCAGCATCATCTCTTAATATTACTGAACCCACTGAATGCTTTATACTAAATTGTAACCATATCTGATGAATGTTCCCTGATAACAGCATCACATTACATTATGGAGGCAGTTCACTTAATCCCTCAACCAGCTAAGAAATCTTCCTGCTCTGTTTCTTTCTGTTAGAAACAAAAAAGTTAACCGGGGAATCAGGATTGAATTTCCGTTTGGGTTTAAAACTTTACTTTTTTCTTTGGATTTGAGGTTACATTTATAGATGAGCCCTGGAAATGCTCATTTGTGAGGCCGGTGTCTCCTACATCAGGGAGTTGTCCTGTTTTCCGTAGGAAAGGTTCAGTAAAGCAGGAAACACTTGAATCATTATTGAATGTGCTAAGGCCCTCCTAATCCTCGTACATGACTGTTTTACTTCACGTACTGCTAATTTGTTTTGTTATACCACATGATAAGTTAAAACAAACACAGCATTTTAATAGATTTTAAATTATTGCCATCTCTAGGGTTGTGGACTCTCCAACACTCTCCTGGAGTCTCCAGGCATTGAAGATTAATCTCCAGGATGCTGCTGTGAGCAACCTGGAAGCTTTAAGAAAACTGATTTTTTAAGTTTTCTTTGACCACTGTCATTTATTGGTTATTAAAAACGTTGTGATTGGGAAAAGACATCTGTGTGGCTAAACACCAAGAATCATCCAATCAGTAGATAGAGTGAGTTCACTTTCTAATTGGTATAGCAAAATAGGCGGTCATGTGATGAAACCACTAGGAATATTGTCCGAACAGAGTTTAAAGTTTATTTATTATTGTCACAAGTTGGCTTACATGAACACTGCAAGTAAGTTACTCTGAAAATCCCCTAGTTGCCACATTCCGGCACCTGTTCGGGTACACAGGGAGAATTTAGCATGGCCAATGCACCTAACCAACACATCTTTCAGACTGTGGAAGGAAACCGGAGCACCCGGAGAAAATCCCAAACAGCGAAAATAAGATAGAGTAAAAGGTTTAGTTCCTCTTAAGAATCAGACAAGTGTGCAGAAAATCAGATATAAAACCAGCAAGTGCTAGGAAAGCTCAACAGATCTGGCAGCATCTGTGGAGAGTTTCTTGCAGTGAAGTGTACAATAAGGTTAATTATATAGTTCCATACCGGCATCAGCATCATCTCTTCTTCGGAATTTTTCCATCGGGAAAAAGATACAAAAGTCTGAGATCATGTACCGAACAACTCAATAACAGCTTCTTCCCTGCTGCCATCAGACTTTTGAATGGACCTCACTCATATTAAGTTGATCTTTCTCTACACCCTAGTTATTACTGTAACACTACATTCTGCACCCTCTCCTTTCCTTCTTCTCTATGTACTCTATGAATGGTATGCTTTGTCAGTATAGCGCGCAAGAAACAATACTTTTCACTATATACCAATACATGTGACAAAAATAAATCAAATCAAATAAAATTTCAAAATTCCGAAGAGTCACATTGAACTTGAAACATTAGCTCTGTGTCTCTCTCCACAGCTGCTGCTAGACCTGCCGGGTTTTTCCAGCATTTTTTGTTTTTATTTCAAATCTACAGCATCCATGGCATTTTTTTTTGAAAAATCAGATAATGTTGTAACAGAAATTGTATGGTAAACCTATCAATAAGTTCCAGGCAATAATGAAGAATAAGAGGAAGGAGGAACATCAATTACTGCATGAATAACAGCAACAACTTTCAATGATAGGGTTTATAGGGTTCATTTAACACAAATAGATTACTTTCCAATTAAGTCAACTTAAGAAGTCCCAAGTTGTTTCAGTTGAGCTTGGAAATGGCTTCCAAGTCAACTTGTAATACAAGTTGT
Source organism: Mustelus asterias (assembly GCF_964213995.1). Classification (NCBI taxonomy): domain Eukaryota; kingdom Metazoa; phylum Chordata; class Chondrichthyes; order Carcharhiniformes; family Triakidae; genus Mustelus; species Mustelus asterias. The sequence continues at coordinate 45,453,570 of NC_135811.1, read as the reverse complement.
ATAACTTGTAGTACATTTTATAAATTGGGTAAGTTCAGTACAGACCTGCACACAACAAAAGTGTATGCAAATAATTTAGCTGTGAGGACTGAAGTACTGACACAACCAATTTAACATTAAAATAAATGGATGGTAAGTCATTTAGGAAGTGCTAACCTCCACGCAAATTCTCAACCATCACATGAACTGCTGGGCAGGATTGGAAATTCATAAAGCTTGTCTACCCATGTAGGACATTCAAAAATACATTTGAAAATCACACCGAAAATTTAGTCACTATGCAATGTCCTTTTCTTTCATTTATTTTTCCTTTAATTTTCTGTCCTTTGTTCCATACATCTGACATTTTACCAGACGTGTTTTTATTAAGAAACCCACTCGAGGAGTTAATGTAAGACACTATTGTGGGTGAAAAGAGCAAAAGGGTTCAGGTAAATTTGGAAACAGAGATCTGGTTAAAACAAAGTCTTGTTGTAGAAGTTTGAAGGAGGAAGGGAAGTCTGAAGGAGACAAAAAGTTCCAGTTTTAAGAGAAGGAAGATTTAAGAGGGAGAGACTGCTTATGTGTCACGGTTTCAATATAATGACAATGTTAAAAAGAGGAAGAGCTTGTAGGAAGTTCTAATTTAGTTTAAAGTTTAGTGGAGCACAGACCATATAAATCAGAACTAGTGCAACCAGTAGGTAAACACAGTCAGGCTCTGTGGCCCGGAAAGGAAAGAGAGGGATTACGAGAGCAATAGTGGTGGGGGACGCGTCGGTTAGAGGCACGGACAGGCGATTCTGTGGGTGCGAACAGGACTCCAGGATGGTAGTCTGCCTACCTGGTGCTGGGGTACTGGATGTCTCCGAGCGGATAGGAGGCATATTAAAAGGGGAGGATAAAGAAACAGATGTCATTGTACACATTGGTGCAAATGACATAGATAGGAAGAGTAGGGGGATCCTACGAAAGCAATTCAGGGAGTTGGGAAATAGGCTAAAAAGTAGGGCCTCCAGGGTGGCAATCTCTGGGCTGCTCCTAATGCCTAGGGCCAGTGAGGCTAGGAATAAGGAGATAGTACAATTGAACGCTTGGCTAAAGGACTGGTCCAGGAGGGAGGGCTTCATATTCCTGGATCACTGGGAAGTTTTCAAGAGAGGAGGGCACCTGTACAAGAAGGACGGGTCACAACTAAATTGGAAGGGCACGAATATCCTGGCTGGGAGTTTTGCTAGTGCACTTCGGGTGGGTTTAAATTAATATGGCAGGGAGGTGGGGATCAAAAAATTATGTCTACAAGTGTAGTGGCTGGGGACGAGCTTGGGGCCAGGACAAGGCTGGCAAAGAAGAAGAGCACTCTGGGGGAGGATGACCTCACTGGGCCTGGAGGTCTGGAGTGCATCTACTTCAATGCAAGGAGCGTAGCAGGTAAGACAGACGAACTTATGGCCTTAATGCTTACGAGGAATTTGGATGTGGTTGCGGTGACAGAGACTTGGTTGAAAGAGGGACAGGACTGGCAACTGAATATTCCGGGGTACAAGTGTTTTAGGCGAGACAGAGGAGGGGCCAAAAGAGGTGGGGAGTAGCAGTATTAGTTAGAGAGCATATTACAGCGGTGCAGAGGGAGGACAATTCAGAGGGGTCATGTAACGAGTCACTGTGGGTGGAGCTCAGAAACAGGAAGGGCGCAGTCACTATGTTGGGGGTATACTACAGGCCCCCCAACAGTCCAAGGGAAGTGGAAGAACGGATATGTCAGGAGATAATGGATAGGTGCAGGAAAAATAGGGTTGTTGTAGTGGGAGACTTCAATTCCCCTGGTATAGACTGGAAATCGCGTAGGGCTGGGAGTCTGAATGGGGAGGCATTTGTAAAATGCGTACAGGAAGGTTCTTTGGAACAATATGTAGATAGCCCGACTAGAGAGGGGGCTATACTGGACCTAGTACTGGGGAATGAGCCCGGTCAGGTCTTGAAAGTTTTGGTAGGGGAACATGTGGCAAATAGTGACCACAATTCTGTTAGCTTTAGGATAGTGATGGAAAAGGATGAGTGGTATCCTAACTTTAGTGGGATTAGGCAGAAATTGGCAGCTGTTGATTGGGAGAGGCTGTTTGAGGGTAAATCCACATCTGGCATGTGGGAGTCTTTTAAGGAACAGTTGTTAGGGCTGCAGGATAGGCATGTGCCTGTAAAAAAGGATAGGAAGGGTAGGATTCGAGAACCGTGGATAACCAGGGAAATTGAGGGTTTGGTCAAAAAGAAAAGAGTAGCGCACATTAGGTCCAGGCAGCTAAAAACGGAGGGAGCTCTGGAGGAATACAAATAAAGTAGGAAAGAACTCAAATGAGGAATTAGAAAGGCAAAAAGGGGTCACAAAATGTCCTTGGCAGACAGGATTAAGGAGAATCCCAAGGCATTTTATTCATACGTTAGGAACAAAAGGGTTGTCAGGGTAAAAATCGGACCTCTCAGGGACAAAAGTGGGGAATTATGCTTAGAGCCCAAAGAAGTAGGGGAGATCCTAAATGAATACTTTGCGTCGGTATTCACAAAGGAGAGGGATGAGTTGACTGGGAGTGTCTCGGAGGGGAGTGTTGACCCGTTAGAGAAAATCTACATTTCAAGGGAGGAAGTGTTAGGTTTTTTAGGGAATATAAAGACTGACAAATCCCCAGGACCTGATGGAATCTATCCAAGGCTGCTCAGGGAGACGAGAGATGAAATCGCTGGGCCTCTGACGCAAATCTTTGTCTCGTCACTGGACGCAGGTGAGGTCCCAGAGGATTGGAGGATAGTTAATGTGGTCCCGTTATTTAAGAAGGGTAGGAAGGATAACCCGGGAAATTATAGGCCGGTGAGCTTGACGTCCGTGGTGGGGAAGTTGTTGGAGAGGATTCTTAGAGATAGGATGTATGCGCATTTAGAAAGGAATAAAGTCATTAACGATAGTCAGCATGGTTTTGTGAGAGGGAGGTCATGCCTCACTAACCTGGTGGAGTTTTTTGAAAAAGTGACCAGAATGGTTGACGAGGGAAGGGCTGTGGATGTCGTCTATACGGACTTTAGTAAAGCGTTTGACAAAGTCCCTCATGGTAGGTTGGTGCAAAAGGTTGGATCTCATGGGATAAAGGGGGAGGTGGCTAGATGGGTGGAGAACTGGCTTGGTCACAGAAGACAGAGGGTGGTAGTGGAAGGGTCTTTTTCCGGCTGGATGCCTGTGACTAGTGGTGTTCCGTAGGGCTCTGTATTGGGACCTCTGCTGTTTGTGATTTATATAAACAATCTGGAAGGTGGTGTAACTGGGGTGATCAGTAAGTTTGCGGACGACACGAAAATGGCTGGACTTGCAGATAGTGAGGAACATTGTCAGAGGCTACAGAAGGATATAGATAGGCTGGAAATTTGGACAAAGAAATGGCAGATGGAGTTCAATCCAGATAAATGCGAAGTGATGCATTTTGGTAGGGGGGAGCTATACGATAAATGGCAGAACCATAAAGGGTGTAGATACGCAGAGGGACCTGGGTGTGCAAGTCCACAGATCCTTGAAGGTGACGTCACAGGTGGAGAAGGTAGTGAATAAGGCATATGGCATGCTTGTCTTTATAGCACGGGGCATAGAGTATAAAAGTTGGGGTCTGATGTTGCAGTTGTATAGAACGTTGGTTCGGCCGCATTTGGAATACTGTGCCCAGTTCTGGTCACCACACTACCAGAAGGACGCGGAGGCTTTAGAGAGAGTGCAGAGGAAGTTTACCAGGATGCTGTCCGGTATGGAAGGGCTTAGTTATGAGGGGAGATTGGGTAAACTGGGGTTGTTCTCACTGGAAAGATGGAGGATGAGGGGTGACCTAATAGAGGTGTATAAAATTATGAAAGGCATAGATAGGGTGAACGGTGGTAAGCTTTTTCACAGATCGGTGGTGACGTTCACGAGGGGTCATAGGTTCAAGGTGAGGGGGGGGGGGGAGGTTTAACACGGATATCAGAAGGACGTATTTTACACAGAGGGTGGTGGGGGCCTGGAATGCGCTGCCGGGCAAGCTGGTGGAGACGGATACACTGGGAACGTTTAAGACTTATCTAGATAGCCACATGAACAGAGTGGGAATGGAGGGATACAAAAGAATGGTCTAGTTTGGACCAGGGAGCGGCGCGAGCTTGGAGGGCCGAAGGGCCTGCTCCTGTGCTGTATTGTTCTTTGTTCACCTAGGATGGCAAAATTTTGGGGGCAACTAAAATCTGAATGAGAGCTACATAGAGCTTTAAAATGATATGAGCAACTTTCCAAAAATGCCCAGAGTTTCCACACATGAATCCAAAACCCTAGAATATTCTGAAGCTTTCCCAGCCCCACCCAACCCCATGCGCATGCGAGTTAAACCTCCAATGACAGCAACCCCATCGCCTCTGCGCTCACTGATCTACCAATCAAAACCTCCTCTCGGTCTTCATGCTCACTGATCCACCAATCAAAACTTTCCTTTGTCCTTTGTGCTCATTGATCCACCAATCAAAACCTTCCTTTGTGATTGTGTTTGCTGATCCACCAATGACAGCTTCCGCCTTTTCCTGCTCCCCCAGCTGCTCACTGATTCTCCAATCACAGTCCCCCATTTCCATCCTTGTGCTTGCTGACCATCCAATCATAGTTTTCCTTTCTTTGCCCCTTCCTGCACTTGCTTGCTGATGCTCCAATCACAATTCCCCCCTTTCCTGCTCGCTGTCACCACTCATAGTTGGTTACCCAAGAGTCCAGTTTCAAGCAATCAGAAAGCTCCATGGTGATCTGGTGATGATGCAGGTGTTGTGGGGTGTGCAGGAGGGTGTAAATCCGGTCCCAAGGGAACATGGCGCTGTAGGCCATTGGGAGGCTGAGACTGAATCAAGGCTGATAGCAGCCAGTGAGCCGTTTTACTAGTTGTACGAGAGTGGGAGCGTCGGGAATAAGTGTTAGCACCATGTTACTGTATTAATTTTCAGAAGTTAATTTTGGGGGCAAGAGGTACAAGGCTAAAGATTCGCCTAGGATATCCAATACTCTTTCACTGGCCTTGATATTAGTATCTATAAAACAAAGATCAAGAAGGGTTACAACAAAGAGAAAGGTAAAGCAGTAATGGCTGATTAAGTAGCAGACTTAAAGAGAGCGGTTCAATGTGCTTTCCCCAGATTTTATTTTCTTGTATTTGTTTATGTGAGTGGTGCTGGCGAGGCCAGTATTTATTACCCATCCTTAATTATCCTTTAGAAGGTGGGGATGAGCCGTCTTCTTGAACTGCTGCAGTCCATGTGGTGTAGATATACCTGCAGTGTTGTTAGGGAAGGAGTTCCAGGATATGAAAGGGAAGGAACGGTGATATCATTCTAAGTCAGGATGGTTTGAGACTTAGAGGGGAATTTGCAGGTGGTGGTGGTGTTCCCATGCATTTACTGCTCTTGTCCTCTGAGCAGTAGGACAGGACTGAGGTTGTGAATTTGGAAGGTGCTGACACAGAAGCCTTGGCAAGTTGCTGCAGTGCATCAGTGCCACTTGGTGCTGGTTTTAGGTGTGAATGTGTGCAGTCATGAATAGATATTCTACAAGTGGGTTCCTTTGCCGTGAATGGCACAAGATTCTTGAGTGTTTCTGAAGCAACAGACTTGTGCCTTCTAGATGATGGACTGGCTTTGGGGGTTTAGGAAATGAATAATGTGCTGCAGGAATCCCAGCCTCCGACCTGCTCTTGTAGCCACAGTATTCTAATGCCTGATCCAATTAAGTTTCTGGTCAATGGTAACCCCCAGGATGTTGCTACTGGAGGATTCAGTGATGCTAATGTTGTTGAATGTCAGGGAGAGATGGTTAGATTCTCTTTTGCTGGAGATGGCCATTGCCTAGCATTGCATGGTGCCCAAGCCTAAATGTTGAATGTTGCTGCGTTTGTGAACCCACCTCTCCACTCACCTGATGAAGGAGCAGCACTCTGAAAGCTTGTGATTCCAAATAAACCTGTTGGACTTTAACCTGGTGTTGTGAGACTTCTTACTGTGCCCATCCCCGTCCAATGCCGGCATCTCCACATCATGAATGTTGTCTAGACATTGTTGAATTCAGCACGAACTGCTTCAGCATCTGAGGAGTCGTCAATAGTGCTGAACATTGTGCAATCATCAGGAATCAGAGGATGAGCTATAAGTTGCTGTGCTGAATACAATGATTCAAGAAGACGTGAGATGGTCATCAACACAGATATAGTGGAAGGTCACATTGATGTGATTTGTTTATAATTCCACAGTGCTAAACTCTGTCAAATCAAAAGACAACATTGAGGAAGAGGAATATTGTAAACCATATTGGTAATCGTGAATTCTGTCAAACTGCTGATATGTTTACCATGAACATCGGCTTCCAAAATATCAGAAGGTAATGAAAGACAGAATGAATCAGTTCCCTTAGGGATAAGGTGAATATGAGTAAATCTCCAAAAAGGTAAGCCGGACTGGAAGTAAGAGGGATGGGAAGAGACAGCGCAGCCTTATACATCCCGGGGAAGGTGGCGAGAACACGACCAGAACCAAAGGTTGTATTGGAATACAGGAGATCAGACAGAGCAGGCGGTTTTAACATTTCTGTAAATAGACAAAGAGAAGGGACTAGTTGAGGAAGATGCCTTGCGAGAGCCACAGAGATTTGTGTTGGAGAGGAAGTTGAGGAACACAGAGCCGTTTTCTTTTTGACAGAATTAACAACTCCATGCAGAGGAATGGAAAAGTAATTGGAAGAGATTATTTTGAAAAGTGGGGAGAGTGAGCAGGAGTACAGCTGCTGCTGATTCTTTTCAATAAAGCTATGTTTAGTAACTATAACAAGGATTCTTGTTTTGTTTGACCGAAGTTGGCTGCAGAGTTAAAGGTGACAAGTATATTGTTGGTGCAAAGCAATTGCATCCTCAACACACAACAATGCAGTTAAGCAATTGTCCCCCCTCGCTAAGATCTTAAATCCAGTAATACTGAATCAGAAATGTGAACCATTCACTGATCATTGGGAAGGGGTGAAAAGTGAGTGGAGGATGTAACAATAAGGCTGTGGGTGAACCAGATGAGGTTGTCTATCTCCTGGTTCCCACACACGATGCCAAGTAAACGGTGGAGATCTGAGGGAAATGTTAACGGGTGCTTCCCAGGATAGAACAGATGTTTGCTTCGCTGCACGTTAGAAAAGTTCCCTTTTTGGGGGGATTTCCTTCTCCGTATTTGAAAGTGAACGACAAATTCGATGGATTGCAAATTAACGTACGGATTGTCCCAACGCCATTCTAATTTCTTACCATTTCAGTAGCCCAAAGTGACAAGGGTGAAGTAACAATTTCAATTCTTTATGGACCCCTGATAAACCGGAGTACTTATCCTCCCTTAGTGAGGTTAGTAGACCAAAGACTGGATGGATCTGGAAGAGGTGAAACTGATTGGATCCGGCTTGTTTCGGTTAAATAATAAAACTCGTATAGCACGTGGCACGATGAGTGTATTTTTAAAAATGTGATGAAGTATCCAGTTAGTCACAGACAATGGAATGTACTCTCACGGACGATCTTATTTTGCCAGCAGCAAAAGTGCAACAGTTGGTAATCTAAAACATAAAGAGGAGTGCACTGCAGCACCTGGAAATTGAAAAGACTTGCGTTTTTTACCCCCTGAGAAATGCCTAGATTCCATAATGTTCTAAAACTTACTTCCTAGACACCATCATTCTGCCGAAAGTTGTGCATTAAGAAAGCAGGCTCTATCCCGACCCGATCATAAATCAGTGGAATTGTAACGAATAATTTATTGAGATATTTCGAATATTTGGTTGTAGCGTCTTCTGAGCACGGCGTCTTTTTACAGCAGCATGTTTTAAGGATCGTATTTAAACAAACAATGCGTTTCCAGTTTCTGTACACATTACTGTCGGGCGCAACATTAGTAATGGGCATTATGAAGTCCAACAACTCACTGCTAATCGGTAATCTAACATTTTGTATTAGATAACATTTGTAATGCTATTAATTTTTAACCGGCAGAGGTGTACTTGCTAGTATTTGTTCTAATCTTCTTCAAACACCGCAGTCCAACAGTAATCACAAATCTTAATACATGGAACAATCTGTTTTGTAAAGGACAAACTAACATATCCCTGCAGTTAGATCATTCTTTTATTCTCGGAATGCAATCAGACTGACCGAATAGTTAATAGAACTGCAATTGTTCAAGGTCGATGACAGTAAGGGAGTGACATTGGTTGATAACAGCACTCAGCCACTTCAATACATCTTTTGAACAGAGTGTATGATCCTTGTAGTGAATAATAGAACCAATTATCAACTCATTTGCTGTTAAGACATTGCAGGACAAAATTGTCACCGACATTTTATATTGCCTTTCATTTCGTATTCCTGTATTTCCTCTCTGTGTGTCAATGAGATCTGGGTTTTGCATGCATCTTCCACATGTGATATTCGTCCTCCTTGAAAGGTAGATTATTTCCATTTATTTATCTAACTCTGCCAAAAGTGAGACCTCACTGAATTTACTGTATGCAGATTTGTGTCGATCGCACTGGACATGACAATCAACTGGGAGGTTCATTTGACATTCGAGAAAAACCGGCATGTCCGTTTAAACTGAGACAAAGCACATTGATCACATTTCTGAGCTGAACGTTGATATAGTTGCAACGTTAACTATATACTTGTGTCCCGCAAAAACTGTTTTCGCCTGCTGAATATTTTCATCTTTTTTCTCTTTCCGATATCCAGTATTATTTGGGTTTTTTTGTTACAAGTGTCACCAATTACACAGGAACTAATCACCAATTGTCGCTGATATTGGAATTGAATTACACCTTTGGGATAGCGTGGAGAGTTGCAAACCACATCCTTAGCATCGTTTAATTAAATTTCATTTGGAAACCAAGCTAAGATAGAATGACAATGGTCGGTTTCTGTATAGGGAAACAGAATTACATACTGAACCAATAGTAATCGCTGCCAGATATATAAACCTATTACATTTCATTGCGCAAGCAAAGCAGGCTAATAACGCAGATTTATTTTACATCTATCACATTGTTTCCAATTAATCCTATTCAATAATGGTAGGTGTTATAGCAAAGGAAGCGAAACGCCTGAAGGTTGACATTACCCAGATGCTAACAGGCAAATTTTGTATTCATTCATTTATTAAAGAAAATGTAAATGTCTTCGTATCAAAATTAGCATTCAGCTTCGCCAATGCAACAAAATGCAACACGGATCCGCAGGTTAGGTGGATTGGCCGTGCTGAATTGCCTCTTCGTGTTCAAAAATGTATAGTTTAGGGGGATTAGCCATGGTAAATGAGCAGGGTTACGGGGATAGGGCGGGGATTGGAGAAGGGCCTAGGTAAATTGCTCTTTCGAAGAGTCGGTGCAGCTTCGATGGGCCAAATGACCTCTTTTCTGTGCTTGGGGGGTGGGGGGTGTTCAATGGTTAAACTGGGTGTGAAAGTGACATCCTTAATCAACTGTGGTGCTGGTAAGAGTTTCGTACTTCTGGTGAATTTTGATGTTGTTGCATACTGTTACCTTTTTGCTGTACATAATAATGTGCGCCGTGCGCTGAAAGTTATCTATTAGTATCAGTTAAATAAAGCACTTGAGGCGAAAAGGGGATCAAGGAATATGGGAGGAAGGTGGGATCAGGCCACTGACCAGCCACGATCATAATGAATGGTGGAGCAGGCTCGGAGGGCCAAATGGCCTCCTCCTGCTCTATTTTCTATGTTTCTAACTATAGCCTATTCTGTATAACATATCCGTCAGTTTCCTTAACATATGTCTTATAATATATCAAACAGTATCTGCCACTTACACTGCATAATATATCCATTAGTACCTGTAATTTATACTATATAATGTATCCGTCAGTATCTATAACTTATACTGCATAATATATCCATTAGCACCTGTAACTTATTTGTATAGTACATCCATCATCAGCATCTGTAATTTATACTGTATAATATATCCGTTAGTATCGATAACTTATACTGTATAACAGTTCCCAAACTTTTTTCACTGGGCCGCACTTTCGGAATAAAAATTTGCTCGCGCCACACCAATTTTTTTATTGATTAAGAAATACATTCAAAAACAAAAGAAAACAACTCCTAGCAGTGCTTGATTCATAACATAGAACACAACTACTTTATAATATGATCATGGGACATCCAGAAAGTATAAAACAATGCATCACTTGATGCTCTTGCTCTCACGTTGAAAAAATATCTATCCATGTTTAAATGTTTCTTTGAATGTCCTTGAATCTTCCCGCCACACTTGCCATCCTCTCTCGCCAGTGTGGCGCGCCGCACCCTTTGGGAACCACTACTGTATAATATATCCGTCAGCATCTGTAACTTATACTGTACAATATATCCATTATTATCTGTAACTTATACTGTATAATGTATCCGTCAATATCTATAACTTATACTGTGTAATACATCCATTATTACCTGTAACTTATTTGTATAGTATATCCATCAGCATCTGTAATTTATACTGTATAATATATCCGTTAGTATCGATAACATACTGTATAACCGTAACTTGCACTTTATAACATCTCCAATAGTATTTGTAACCTGTACTGTATAATATATTCAGTAGCATCTGCAATTCGCACTGTACAACATATCACTTATCTATTAGTCGCTCGAACTGTGTAGAACAGTAGTTGTAACTTGCACTGTATAGAATATCCACTGTGTTTATAACTCACACAAGCAAATCTAACTCCCACAAGTCGCAGCATTATTTATGACATTACTGCAGATTGGGTGCGAAAGACAGAACACGCGCGCGGGTGTAAAAGAAACCATGGAACAAAATAGCTTAACTTTTAATTAACTTTAACGAATGTTTAACAAAATTGCACTCTCCCACATTTTAAGTGAATTGATCGAATTGCTAAAGAAGGCGTTATTCTAAATAAATGCTGACGTTGACAGCCATGACAACCTGTGCACAGCACTGTGCGTTTCTGTTTTGTAATTGTAATTTATTCTGTTTGCATGTATATATTAGGAAGCTTCAATATTTACCAAAACCACTGGCTGTGGAACAAAATGTACCCTTCACAAATATCACCGCTGATATCTGTATCTGATTATGTGATATATAAAATTAAACCAAGTTTTTATCAAAGTGTTTCTGTACCCAATAGCCAACCACCTTTCCGAATTTGATACCGCGATTACATTTTAAATGGCGAATCTCGCTATCTATATCGACTTTTCAAAGACAGTTTTATCAAAAGGACCGCAGATTGATTTTAATGTGCATTCTTGTCAATTTGAAAATCTGTGTTTAAAGAAGCGAGTGTTGATAACAATGTTGTAACTGAGACACAGCTATTTAATTTGAGAGTGTACAGGAGCAGAATGAGCTTTAATCGATATTCATTAGTCTGAGGTACTTCAGTTGAGTACAGAAATATCTGAAATCTAATATAGGAGAGGATGTCGATTTGGAAACTCATTTTAAAGGAGTTAGAAGCTGTTCGTATTGATTTAATGTAATTATAATTATAATAGAAACAAATGTCTTTATGAGTATAAGTGCAGAAGGAGGCCATTCGGCCCTACACCGACAACAATCCTACCCAGGCCTTATTCCCGTAACCCCATGCATTTACCCTGCTAATCCCCTAACACTAAGGGGCAATTTAGCATGGCCAATCCACCTAACCCGCACATCTTTGGACTATGGGAAGAAACTGGAGCACCCGGAGGAAACCCACGCAGACACGTGGAAAATGTGCAAACTCCACACAGTGACCCGAGGCCGGAATTGAACCCGGAATTGAACTGGTGCTGTGAGACAGCAGTGCTAACCGAGAACTGTGCCACCGAGAGATGGTTAGTTGGCACTCACCCTTTTTGTATGGTACTTTGTGTACTGACTATAATGTCCTCTAGAACGGACCACGAAAACAGAATAGATATCCATGTAGTCTTTTAAAAAGGCTGCTTGATGTGAGAAGGATATGCCCTGTTAAAACAGCGCATTGTTAATCAGCTTGAATGGTAAAGAGTTATCTGGAGCTTGGTCTTAAGGAGTGTCTTTCCCAAGAGATTATGTAGTTAGAGGTGAGTAAATACGACATGTGACTGTAGCCTAGTTAAATGGTCTTAAAGCCCTGAAAGCAGTTTCGAGGCACATTTCAGTTTTCGTGTATAGAGAGAAGGGGACAAGCCGTTTCTAGCTTCACCAAGATGTCAATGGTTGGACATAAGGAGATCATGTTAGATCCAGTTCAGATGAAGAGGGATATCCTGTTCTCTCCCGCAGCCCCCCCCCCCCCCACCCCCTTTGGTTGGCGCTGAGTCCCGAAGAGTTGGAAAAGAGATTTAACATATCTACCATGCAATTCTGCAGAAACATACCAGACCTGGCCGTAGTGCAGGGCAAATCCACTGAACTCAGCAAAACATCCTCATTGTTTCAGCAGAGGATTACTCATACCACTGCCTTCATTCGAACAGTCAGGCTAGTGCCGAATAAGGAAGACAGAAGTCACTGAATCCCCTTTATGTTTTTCTTTGCATTCTGATACCCTGACAACTTCTTTATCTATCGCAATAGCATGATGCCTGTTACACAATATTGTCAGCAGACTAACACATGCTTTAGACAGAAAGTCTTTTATTTGCCCATTTTAAACATTCTGCAAAGACTGCGTGTAATGGAGTGCTGTATAGAGACAGAAGCTCCACCCCCAACCTCCTGGATCCCTTTTGCAGGGGCTGCGAAATAAATTCTAGCCGGGGATCTGCAGGGGGAGGAGGTGAGAAGAATACATCGGATGTCTCTGCCTTCTGTTTTCATGTTCTGTTCCTTGATTCACCACCTCATTTGCTTTATCTAAATCACCCGATCAATATCAAAGCCTTGTTTTGCATTGGATTGAAAATTGCCTTCTCATGCATTTGCCATCCATGCCACATCCTGACCCTTGTCCCTCTTTTAACTTCCTGGTAGATCAGGTGAATCATACTTTGGGATACATGAAAAGAGGCTTTAGCCTCTGGGTGCCCAGCACCCAGGAGCTTTCACCAGTTGATGGAAAGCGTGGTGGAGTTCTAATATATGACACTGAAACTTTTTAGCTTGCCAAAGTGTCCATAATCACTGCAGGGCCACCTGCAGCGAAGCCCATGCTAGTAGTACTGGGTGACAGGAATACTCACATAGTAGCCATTCAAATCCTGAGCTCTACTATCTCCATCACCTTGGCTAGTCGGACGATCATGTGTTCAAGGATACAATGTTGCCTTTGGATCAACAGATTGGTGGATATGCTGAGGCAGAGCCCAATAGCAAGGGCAGGTTCATAACTGGCCTGAGTGATATTGCTGTGTCTCTGGATGACAACAATTCTGGTACTCCACTAATGTCTGCACAAATGCCAGTAAGTTTACACACTCAGATTATCCAGCAGTCTAAAGTTGTGCAACCAGCTGCCAAAACAGCGCCGACTTGTGCTCATAGAGTTCAACATTCACAACCTCACATCACTATCTCAAAAGTTTTGATTGAAATCCAGCAACCAGTGCCCTCTCCTACTCCACCTATTGAATAAGCACTGGATTAAGCACTACAACAGAAGCAGTGAGAGATGCGAATCAATAGAGAGCAATAAAATTGGGTGCCCCAGTTTCCTCCCACTGTCCAAAAATGTGCAGGTTAGGTGGGTGAGCCATGGTAATGTGTGGGGTTACTGAGATAGAGCAGGAGGTGGGGCGGGTGGGCTTGGGTAAGGTGCTCTTTCAGAGAGTCAGTGCTGACTCAATGGGCTGAATGGTCTCCTTCTGCACTATAGGAATTCTATGGCTCCATGATATGTGGAGTCAACATTTCAGAGACATGCACACAATTCCTGTAGTGTGTTTGATGAGGTTCTCATAGAAATAAAAGTATTTGTGTCACCATTATTTCAGCAGGTGTATGTGAATGTCCTAAATGTGTCTTGACTAAGACCATAACCTTGGTCTCTAATTATTCAACCTTGCACTTGTCATCCCGGGTAAAATAATGGAAGAATGGAGAACTAACAAGAGAAAGGCCTGATGACAACTGCCACAAAAGTAGGCAGTGACTGGCATGGTCTTGTGCAGATGCTAACAGGAGGAGGTGAATTTTGATGCAATTAACTACTTTGTGATTCATGAAGAATGCAGAGCTGTGGCGAGGAGCAAATGAGGCAGCATGTGCTGTATATGATCCTTGAGGATTCTGTGAAAGACTTGCTCCCGTTCCTTCTACATGTAAATGAAGAAAGTTATGAAGGTGTTTGCTGTTGCAGACAAGTTATTTATCACCTGTATGAAATCTTTAGGACCCTTGAAGCTGTTGGAGGCATAAAGAGCTGAGATCTTGACTGTAATCATCAATGTGATTTTTGCACTGTAGATTGGCTGCAGAACAAATTGGAGCCAGCAATAATAGATGTTTCTCACTGACTGCATGAAGAAGCATAGTCTCCTCGTGAATCGATCTTGTTAATCACCTGTACACTCAATGAGGAAGCGAGGATCAGTGTGACCAGTCCTCTCATATCCTTTACCTCAAGCAGCATCTCTGTTTCCTCCTCTTCCTCATCCTCCAATTAGGCCAATTGTAATAATACTCCCTGATTGACACCTCTCAGTGCAAAGTAGTCTTGCAGAACATTATAACCGCAAACGTCCTTCACTCACAATTTTGCCTGCAAATATCTACAATTTTCAATAAACATAGTGAAAAAATTGCTCGCAGCAACAATTTTAACATGCATCGTTGGGCAAAATGAGTTCAAACAGGGTATGACAGATGAGAGGAGAGAACGGCAAGGGCAACCTTCGATGAAGTTTGGTCAAGTGAGGTAGGGAAAGGGAGAAAAGTACTTGGTAGAAACAGATGTCCATGAGCTCCTCGCACTTGCTATTGGGGGAGAGGGTTTTAAGAAGGTGGTTTGTAGTAGAAAAAACAGGCCAGGTATTATCGATGCTTCCCAGGGTGGTCCTGGAATAAAGAACTGCGCCTCTAGCAGCTACTGAGAAATTTAGAAAATACGCTTTTGAATCTACCACTTAAATTGAAGTAGTGTCCATTGTTTGTGGGCAAGATCAGAACTGGGGTTATGAGGGCACAAACAATGTGAAATTGTGTCCACATACTAATGATGTGATTTTGCTCTAATTATAATTCTGGTATAAAGCAAATAAATTATATTAAACCTGTCTGTAGAGCCCTGGCTGGGCCACATGGCCTCCATATTATAAAAAGGATCTAGAGGCACTGGAGAAAGTGCAAAAAAGATTTACAATGATGATACCGGAATAGTGCGGTCATACTAATAAGAGAAGAACTGGGGTTATGAGGGCACAAACAATGTGAAATTGTGTCCACATACTAATGATGTGATTTTGCTCTAATTATCATATATTAGTGGGTTTCTTTCTCGTTCTAATAAGAGTTACCAATATGTACCCGAGATCCAATTCAGAAATCCAGCTGAACACAAATAAGGCAGAACTGATTTCCAATAAATTTCCTGGTCCATGATACTTTATGTTGCTTTTGGGGCACAATGAACCATTATCTTAATCTTTACTTACAATCCATTGTGCCAGATCCTGGTCTAAAGCAAATAAATTATATTAAACCTGTCTGTAGAGCCCTGGCTGAGCCACATGGCCTCCATATTATAAAAAGGATCTAGAGGCACTGGAGAAAGTGCAAAAAAGATTTACAATGATGATACCAGAATAGTGCGGTCGTACTAATAAGTGAAGAATGCATAGAGTGAGTCTCTTTTCTCTTCAGAAACTCTTGCATTTTGTAGCACCTTTCATGACCACAGGATATCCCAAAGTGCTTTACAGCCAATGAAGTATTAATGATGTGTAGCCACTGTTGTAAAGTAGGAAAGCTGACACTCAATTTGCACCCACCAAGCAGCAATGGAAGAATGTCCAGATGATCAGTTTCTGTGATATTAACTGAAGATAAAATTGGTCAGGAGAGCTGGGATAACTCCACTGGTGTTCCTGCAGTGAGACTTTCTATATCTGTCTGGGTGGAAAAACGGAGACACAGTTTAATGTTTAATCTGAATAACAGATGAAAGAATACTGAGGGCTGACCTAATGGAGGTCTTTAAATGATTGAAGGTTTTGATGGCGTAGATACAGAAAAAGTGTTTCCATTTGTTGGAAACCAAGAAGAAAATAAAGATAGTGATCAAGAAATCAAATAGGGAATTCAGAAGAAACGCCTATACCCAAAGAGTGGTGAGACAGCATTCTCATGCATCTGCCGCCCTTGCCCTTTTAGCTGCCATAAGTTGTAGGTTTGGAAGGTACTGTCGAAGCAGGCTCGGTGAGTTGCTGCACTGCATCTTGTAGATGGTACACACAGTAATCACAGTATGCCAATCATGGAGGGAGTGAATTTTTAATGTGGTGGATAGGTTGTCAATCAAGTGAGCTGCTTTGTTCTGGATAGTGTTGAGTTTCTTGAGTGCTGTTGGAGCTGCACCCATTTAGACAAATAGACAGCATTACATCACAATCCTGACTTGTGCCTTGTAGCTGGTGGAAAAGCTTTAGGGTGTCAGGAGGTGAGTCACTTGTTGCAAAAATTCAATTTCTGACCTGCTCTTAACCTATGATTATCCACAATATTAATGTGATTGGTCCAGTTAAGTTTCTGAGCAATGATGACCACCAGCAATGGTAAATGCCATTGATTGTCGTGGGGGGCGGGGGGGGGGGGGGGGGGGGGGCGGGTGTGGGTGGTTAGACTTTCTCAGTAGAGATAGTAATTTTCTGGAACCTTTGTAGTGTGAACATTATTAGCCACTTATCAGTCCTAGTCTGAAAGTTGTCCAGGCCTTGCTGCATATAGGTGAGGACTATTTCATCACCTGAGGCATTGCAAATGGACCTGAATGCTGTTCAGTCATAAAGTACAACTCCACCTCTGATGCCAAGAAGGAGAGTGATGAATCAACTGAAAATGGTTAGGTCTCAGATGCTGCCCTGTGCAACTCCTGCAGCGATGACCCAGGGATGATGGGAGCTGGAACTGTAAATAGCTCATTGCCTGTTCAGGCATCGGTCCTTCAACATAAATAAAAATGCAGCAAAATGTTACTGTTTAATTTTTTTTAAATGTTAACAATATGATGCCTGAGACAGACTGAGTAGACTGGGGCTATACTCATTGGAATTCAGAAGAATGAGGGAAGATCTTATAGAAACATGTAGGATTACAAAGGAAATAGATAAGATAAAAGTAGGGAAGTTGTTTCCACTGGCAGGTGAAACTAGAACTAAGGGGCATGGCCTCAAAATCAGGGGAAGCAGATTTAGGACTGAGTTGAGGAGGAACGTCTTCACCCAAAGGGTTGTGAATCTGTGGAATTCACTGCCCATTGAAGCAGTTGAGACTACCTCATTGAATGTTTTTAAGGCAAGAATAGATAAATTTTTGAACAGTAAAAGAATTAAGGGTTATGGTGAGCGGGTGGGTAAGTGGAGCTGAATCCATGAAAAGATCAGCCATGATCTTATTGAATGGCAGAGCAAGCTCGAGGGGCCAGATGGCTCACTCCTGCTCCTAGCTCTTATGTCCAGAATAATGGTCAGGCAAAATTTGAATCAATACTGGATTATAAAAGAACAATCGTTCAAGATTTAAGTAAGTGAAATAAATTCCAATCATTGTCTGAGATGTAATTATTTAATTTTGGTGGCTGGTACTTGTTCTATTATGCAAGTTAAAGGCTAATACAACTTTAGATCTGTTCTCAGCAGTATAATCATAAATGGGTTTCCTCACCATCTGAGATCTGACGATAAAGTCTGATTTTGTCTCTAAATTGAATGAGATTTTAACACGACCCCTTATTTTACTATGAGATAAGTCGCTTGGAGGGAAAGAGCAGATATGAATTACAGCTGACATCAATGAAACAGCCTCAGATCCTCATACTCAACACAAAGAAAATACTTCTCCAGCTTTACCATGCAAACCTTATGAGAACAACATTGGGACTACACTGAAAATGGAATGATCCAAAACTCCAGTGCATACTCTCTAATACCCATTTAACATTCATCTTAATGGAAAGGACGCAATTGTTTCACTTTGCTGCAAATAAAGTAAAAAGTATACACATCTGCCTACACATCTGTGACAGCACATGTATAGCAGATGTTCACGGAATTGACAATCCCTATTGCTGTGCCTTCAAATCGAACAAAACCTCTGTCCTATTTAGAGTGACATAAGCCTCATCTTGAAAGTACCTGTGCTACACATGTGGTTTATGTGCTACAGCTGTGGTTTATACATACTGTAAATCGGATGCACCTTCCTGTTAATACTTTATGCATAACTGCTAAGTGCTATTAAATTGGAACAAGACTAGAGACCCTCGTTCATTTTTTTCATTCGTTAACAAGATATGGGCGTCGCTGGTTAGGCCAGCATTAATTATCCATCCCTAGGAAATAAGAATGTGTGTGTTGATTGGTTAGACTGTCATTCAATCTCCCCTTCATTCTTACACCAAATAATTGACTGTTGGGTCGATATGTATACATATGTATGTGTATAAACTCGTGCAAATGCTGTATATTATTCCAGTGTCCTGTTTTATTGTAAGGTGTGAAATAATAAACAATTCGACCAAGCATTGTACAGCATGACACCAGCAGTAAATGGGGGTAGCTGCTATAACAAAGCACACGTTTGAACTGATAAGTTATTTCATGTTTTTTTCTGCATTTATTAACCACGAGAGCGTCTCAACAAAACACATATTTACACAATATACAAAATACTTTCGGAGTATGAGGTATATAACCACTGACGAACTCTTACTGAAAGCTAACAGTCAAATACACAGATGTCATAGCGTTGTGGTTGTATAAATTACTCGACTGGTTTTCTGCAGTCTAACAATTTTGTTACAAAATTGAATATTACAACGAAAACACGTTCTGTACACGAGTATTAAAATATTCGAATTACAAAAATCATATACTGTACATAAATATAAGACAGTGTGTTACTTAGAGTTAAACACAATCCTTCATTCAATCGCATTTAGTAACCGATAGTACGGGCCTGTTCACTAAACCACACACGACCCATACACAAACGTTTAGAGCCTCACACCTTTTACGTTCTTGCCAAAATTTAGGGTTTTTAGGAAACAGCTCCTACCTACCAGTCCGGTCCCCAGTAAAGTGCAAGGATAAACCACTATCCTTCCATTCTCCAACCGAATTGTATCCCAGTGGGTTCGATTATACATTGGCCGGGTAAGTACTCCTGTCGTCGTCGATATCCACCTCTTCTTCGCTATCCTCCGACACTTCCGATTCATTTTGCTGCGAGGCCGGGGAGGTCGAACAATGCGACCCGTTCAATAGCACTGCTTTATTCTGATCCGGACTCAGGCACCTCTCTCGACCCTTCTCACACTGGCTTTCGATGGATTGGTCCGAATTGTCCGATTCTTCCCTTTTGGTCCCTTGAGGGTTTTCCTGTTATTAAAAAAAGAAACATTTTCCATACTTACTTTAAGTGTAAGCAGGGATAACATAAAGTAACTATTGGGACTGATGTCATAGGGTTTTACATAACCCAGACCATTCACCATTGTCCTGTAAATAAATAAATTCCGACGCTCCATATTGTTGGAGAACAATGGCCAGGTTAAGGATTCACTAGACTTTACTAATTGTTTAGTGTCAAAACGCGTGCCACGAATCCACAATATTGCAGCGGATAAATGCAGCTATGCTGAGGTACAAGGACAAAGTTTCAGATTGATGTTGTTGGTGCATTCACGCACGGATATTTTAAGATGGACATTGCAAGCTGCTTGAAAAATGTCCCCTAACACGCCCGTTAAGATACTCTCAGGTAGGGTATTTAACCAGGTTACGTTGCTACATTTCACAGTAACTTCATTGCAGTATAAGCCTATTTGTGACACTAATAAATAAACTTCAAACTTAAACTACAGGGGGAACGAGCAAAGAAAAACTCGCAATAATCTCAATGAAAAGCCATCGACCTGAAATGTTAACTCGGTTTCTCTCTCCATTTGACACTGCCGGCATGCCGGGTATTTCTAACATTTTCTGCTTTTAGTCTCCATAGAAAAGCTTCTCTGCATTGAAACTTGCAAGAGACGGGCAGTGTCGCCCAAGCCAGTGTGTTCCTCTCAGCCTCAGACATCCACACACTCCTGCCAGCTGGTGGGCCAAGGTAAGAATAACTGAACCGCTTCCTCTCCCTGAGGCATGAACGTGCACTTTGTGTAATACTGCTGTGGCCTTTGGTGGCGTTAAGATTGAATAGTTGCTGTGGAACAGTACGAAAAGCTATCCTTGTACAAGTAACTGTTGTTTATACAGTTTGCAACATACAGTGAAGGTATCTTGGCAAAGAGATAGAGCAATTTCAAGCCCGATCATCTTGCCACCACGCTCCTACAACTGCTGTTAATGCACTAGGTCAACCCAAACAGTGGATCTTGTGGGACTATTTTTTGAATTTGTTCCTCTTTGGGGTTGGAGGGAATGTCACAGAAAGTTGAAAGGTTAACAGCGCTGACGTTGTTGTCACCTTATCTACAGTCGCTCGCTTAGAAATCAAATAGTAAGTTAATATAATTATATTTAAAGTGCACTCTAATACTTCGAGAACAATTTTGGAGCATTAGTATTTACCCCAGAATGTTATTACATTTAAACAGTTTAGGCCTCACAACCGATTCTTTCAGAACAGGAACCTCGATAGAACACTGATAAGGATTAAATCAAAAATGGACTGGGTACAGCGTATCTTCTATACGATATCCGGAATGCCATTGTCTGGTATACATTATCCATTGTGGGCTGTAGATGTTCTGTCAGCAGTGTAGGGCCCCCTTGGTTTTGATGTTTCAAATTAACTTCGACCAAATTGAGAATTTGTTGAGAATTAAGATGAACTGGCCAGACAATGGGATTATTTCATTTAAATTAATTATTAATTTTTGGCTTTGCGATCTTGAGTTCCCAGAACTAAATTAAAAAGCTTTAATTCTAATAATATTAAAAATCCGTTGTTCAAAATGCAGTTACTAATAGAATAAGTGGCAAAATATCAAATTGTCAGACAAGACTGTGTGAAGGTTCCTCCTGGCTTGCAAGACTTAAAAGCCACAATGCCTCGAACTTCCCTCTAAACTGACACAACAAACTATTTAAAGCAACAATGGTCGTGAATAGATTTGCAAAGAAAACGTTACAGGTTTCTAAACGATACATGTTCGCAGGTGGTATCTAAGTTTCCAAGTTGCTCTGTACTTTTATAGCCCGCTGCTATCTGGCTACGGTCTAAATTGCTAGGTGCAGCATTGTGTCCGAAGCTGAAAATGCAAGGACCCAGGTGTATTATGTAATGCGAGTCAATAATTTAATAAATGCGCTTACTCATGCGCCACTCCAATCCTGGAACAATAAATATTCTTTGAATTGCGTGGATACTTTGCCGACATACAGGTCGGTTCGCAAGAATGAATTGGACAAACAACATATGGGACGGCTGAAGAATTAATAGATTCTTAATGCGGGGGACGCGAAACGGGCGAAATAATTGATATAGGAACCGCATTAGAAGCTTTTAACATTTGTGCAGCTCCACTGGTTCATCCTGAATTCCAGCATGACTATTTGTCTTTTCAATCAAGGCAAAGAGGTTAAATAACCTTTCAAATTACTTCGGCACACAAGATATAATAGCCCGCGACATTAAAGATAAGTTCATTCGAACACTCATTTCTATGACAACGTAAACCTCAGTCTCCGCAGAGAGTGGAAGGGAAGCTGGATCTCCCTACCTGTTTGAGCCGCCGCCATTTAGCCCTGCGGTTCTGAAACCAAGTCTTTACCTGCAGAGAGACAGAGAGACATCCTGAGCTTTAGTACAACTGATAGCTTTTTTTCTACGGGTTCCTGCTAAAAATCAGTGTCATTGCTGTTTTGAGGATTGTAACAATCTTTTAAAAAAACTGGTGCCTTGTTCTCCAGAGTTAACCAAAGATCAAGAATGAGAAAGCCAAAGTACTCGTTAAATATGACGAATAAAATCATCAAAAAAGTGAACATGCAATGGGAACACGCTTAACAAAATTAGAAATAGTGTTCTAAATCATATGATGAGAAAATAGGTTAATTTTAGTTTGGCGCACAAATAAAATAAGAATCATTGAACATTTTCATAATCGAATTCTGATATTAGTAGAATTACCCTACTTGCACCGTGAGTGTAAATGTCTACAAATAGGGCATGTAAATGGACACGCTTTTACGTCAAGTTACTCTAGCACACTCTCCATGTACCTGTCTCTCGCTTAGCTGCAACATCTTGGCCAGTCGTTTTCGCTCAGGGGGTGAGAGATATTTCTGGGTTTCAAATTTCTTTTCCAATTCAATGGTCTGGTCGTTTGAGAATCGAACCTGTCCCCCTTTTCTCTTGTGCGGCGGCCTTTGAATAAAATGGCTCCATATCAACGGTTTCCCTGCGGGGAAATCAACCAAAACAATAAGAATGACCATGGGTTTGATCATATCACAAAGCGCTAATTGGATCAAGGGATTGAAATGACATTTTAAATGCTATTTTACCAGCTCCTTCTGTGTAACCAGACCACTGTATAGACTTACATTCGTGTTATCTTAGTGAGATAGAAATCCGGAATTAACCGAATATTAATAAAGAATTTTATATATGTTCATAGAAGGTTAAATCTGACAACAAATCGGTTGTGGCTTGTTAACTTGTTCTTATTTATTAGCTGCTCTTGATAGACAGTGATTTTTTAAAAAAATCCCTCCAAAAGCAAATTTGGAGAAGGACATTGGGGTAAAAAAAAAGGCCCAGGGTCTCTTTCTCACAATACAACATTGATTTCACACAGGCCTTGAAGGTTTGTGTGAAACCTACCAATTCAGGGCTATGGCAACATTTCCGTCAATGTGTTTCCTGTTGGTCTATCTTGCAAAAGGGCTGTTATTTCCTTCTGCTGGTCGACAAAAATGAGTCAAGGAAGCCGAGATATGCGGCTGCATGACTTCTATGCAACAGTTCATTAGGGTACACTGCAAGTAATCTTGAAAATGTGTGAGAAAGCTTTTAAATACTGTGCAAAGATCAGTGGGACTATTTAATATGCACTCCCAGTGTCATGCCTAGTCGAATATAAACTAGAAAGCTGTATATTCTTATTTACTTTCTAGTTAACTCGAAATAAATTCATCATGTGATGTGTTATGTTCATGGAGTTACTTTGCATTGATTCCGCTTCTGGTCGCTTTCATCACCCAAGCTGCCCATGAGTTGATGAAATTGCGGAGACAGTTGCGCCAACTCGAATGCTAAATTTGTGCATGCAAAGAAACTGACTTTGGCGAGAATCAAAACGCAATTAAATCCTTCCAATTTCCGCGTAGCAAGTTATTTTCCGAGAGTTTCGCTTGCGTCACTCCCCGCTTCGATTGCTACAAACAAGCCGCAAAAAATAGGAAGCAACTGGTTATTTTAGCTGCCCATAAAGTCACATCCCACAGAGAGGAAATGAACAATATCAGAAAAACGTATCCCGGCTATCAGAACTCGAGTGTTTCCTGTATATGTCTGTATTGAGGATGTCGATAAAATAATCAGCAGTGTGCACGACTCCCGGGGAAGAGTCTGCCCTGACTGAGAGGAAAACATTTAACAGCTCTGTAACCAGATTTACTCCTATCGAGAGCTCAAGATTTCCTGTATGAACGAAAAAAGGTCAGCCCTTCAGTGCGCAAGCTGTTGAATGAGCCCAAATGTGCAACTTGCGCGGAAAGTGACCTGTCAGTGCAGGGATTTACAAAAGCCAATCTCGTTCATATCTGTGGCCTTTACTTTTCGACTGGCCGTTTCAAAACATGATTTGGCAACGATTTTTTAAAATTTTAAATATAAAATGACAGTATCCTCTGGACCATGTTAGGTTTGATGTTTCTACCAAATCTTTGCCAGAAAATAGTAAAGATTTCTGACAATCCCCCTTCTCCCAGGGGAGTATGTGGGACTCCGAGTACAGTGTAAAGAGCAATTATTTCTTTCATTTTCATTTTCAGCTCTTAAAGAAATCTTCAGATCTGGTCGGTTTATTATTTAAAGAAAAGTGGTGGTGGGGGAGGGGTGGTCATAGTGAAAAGATTTAGCTCTGTAATCTCATCACTGGAGGTTGTGTGTTCGAGGAGATACGAGTTCGTTTGGGGAACTGTACATTCCATCAGCCTCTGGGGGGAAATGACATTATCCCTGGATCTGAATCACCAACCGCTCTCAAATCACGCTAAACGATTTTTAAATTTTATATTTAAATCGCCGAACGAAAACGGGCGCCCGAATTGTCCCCAAGTGTCTGGTTTTTTAAAAATTAATCCTTCAACGCAACTAAAGGAATAAAACATCTTTAGTGGGGAGTTTGTATCATCTTAACCAGCCACTCTCCCCTCCTCTCTGGAGCAAAACAAAACAGAACCGACGTTAAGAGAAGTTAAAATTGCAGCACATCGTTGGCAATGGGAGAAGAAATCGGAAAGGGGTTCTTACCCAGCGTGTCCTGCCTGAGGAATGCGTGCGTGTAGTCGTTCACAGTCCTGGCAAACGGGTAGAGGGGTCCAGTGAAGGCGCTGCCGCTGTACGGTGTCAGCGCCGGGTGGTGGAAGGCCGGGTGAATTGGAGTCGGCTCGTAGATTGGAGTCCGGTACGGGGACGCTATGCTGGTAAAGGAGGAATTGGGGGACGGCAGGGCCGGCCCGGGGGCCACGGTGGTGGCGTGAGGAGCCCCATTGCGTCCCAGAATGTCGTCGATGTAGAACGGGGTGGGGTGCACCGCTTGCATCGGGGTGGGCGCGTACAGCGGCAGGTTGACACTCATGGCCGAGGAGCTGGCGTGTTGCTGATACTGCATGATGCCTGCTGTCCTGGCCGCTCTGGTGTGTGTATGTGTGTGGAGGGAGGAGGGGCTGGGGGAGGGAGTAGGGGAGGGTGGGGAAGAATGTGGGGGGGTGGGGGATACTCCTTCAGCACCCGCGGGATGGATGTAAGAGCAGCTCAGGAGGGTTGTGCTGGAGGAGCAGAAGGGATATTCCTGCTGTGAACTCTCAGATCTACTTTCCACTTGGCTCCACTGCGGCTGCACTCAGAGAGAGATTGCCCTGAGCCTGGGCGGGGCCACCGGGGCTGTGTCAATTTCCCCGCCTGCCCTCCCTGATTGGCTGCAGCTCATGTTGCCCCGCCCCCCTTCGTCCCAGTGCGCAGCCGCGCTGAGGGAGCCACCTTCAGGTGAGGGGGTGGGGAGAGGAGGGAAATACTCTCCCCCCTCCCCAGGTAAGCACAGAGGAAAGAGCAAAGCGTTCAGTCAGTGCATACACGGGGCCACAGTAAACTGTTATGCCAAAAGGGCCCACAGATGCTGCAACTGTTTATTTACGAACAATGCTGTCTGTATTATATACATGTGAACAATCTGGAACATGCAGTATTTCCACCCAGTAACTGTTTACTCTCAAAAAAAGGGTCACATTTCGAGAACAAATCAAGGGCCAACAATGGCTTGACAGAACCCTGACATCCCAATCTAATTGCAGCTGTTATGTCCCGCCAGCAGTTCTAGAAAAGAAATACCCGCCTCCCGACTGAACACTGGTGTGTCTGCTGGGAATTCGGAGCAATATTCGCTCCCATTCTGGATACCCGGTTAAGACATTCTTGAAACTGTAGTTTTAAAAAAATGAAGCCTTCAGCAAC